>NW_027455829.1:0-30127 GCF_040206685.1 Ascaphus truei
CACAGAGGTCTCCTCCCCCCCTCCTCCGTCACACAGAGGTTTCCTCCCCCCTCCTCCGTCACACAGAGGTCTCCTCCCACCCCTCCTCCGTCACACAGAGGTCTCATCCCCCCCTCTTCCGTCACACAGAGGTCTCCTCCCCCCCTCCTTTGTCACACAGAGGTCTCCTCCCCCCCTCCTCTGTCACACAGAGGTCTCCTCCCCCCCCCTCCTCCATCACACAGATGTCTCCTCCCCCCCTCCTCCATCACACAGAGGTCTCCTCCCCCCCCATCTCCGTCACACAGAGGTCTCCTCCTCCCCCCTCCTCCATCACACAGAGGTTTCCTCCCCCCCTCCTCCGTCACACAGAGGTCTCCTCCCCCCTCCTCCGTCACACAGAGGTCTCCTCCCCCCCTCCTCCGTCACACAGAGGTCTCCTCCCGCCCCTCCTCCGTCACACAGAGGTCTCCTCCCCCCTCCTCCGTCACACAGAGGTTTCCTCCCCCCCCTCCTCCGTCACACAGAGGTCTCATCCCCCCCTCCTCCGTCACACAGAGGTCTCCTCCCCCCCTCCTCCGTCACACAGAGGTCTCCTCCCCTTCCTCCTCCGTCATACAGAGGTCTCCTCCCCCCCCTCCTCCGTCACACAGAGGTCTCCTCCCCCCCCTCCTCCGTCACACAGAGGTCTCCTCCCCCCCCTCCTCCGTCACACAGAGGTCTCCTCCCCCCCTCCTCCGTCACACAGAGGTCTCCTCCCCCCCTCCTCCGTCACACAGAGGTCTCCTCCGTCACACAGAGGTCTCCCCCCCTCCTCCGTCACACAGAGGTCTCCTCCCCCCCTCCTCCGTCACACAGAGGTCTCCTCCCCCTCCGTCACACAGAGGTCTCCTCCCCCTCCTCCATCACACAGAGGTCTCCTCCCCTCCTCCTCCGTCACACAGAGGTCTCCTCCCCCTCCTCCTCCGTCAAACAGAGGTCTCCTCCCCCCCCTCCTCCGTCACACAGAGGTCTCCTCCCTGCCCTCCTCCGTCACACAGAGGTCTCCCCCCCCCTCCTCTGTCACACAGAGGTCTCCTCCCCCCCTCCTCCGTCACACAGAGGTCTCCTCCCCCTCCTCCTCCGTCACACAGAGGTCTCCTACCCCTCCTCCTCCGTCACACAGAGGTCTCCTCCCACCTCCTCCGTCACACAGAGGTCTCCTCCCCCTCTCCTCCGTCACACAGAGGTCTCCTCCGTCACACAGAGGTCTCCTCCCCCTCCTCCTCCGTCAAACAGAGGTCTCCTCCCCCCCCTCCTCCGTCACACAGAGGTCTCCTCCGCCCCCTCCTCCGTCACACAGAGGTCTCCTCCCCCCCCTCCTCCGTCACACAGAGGTCTCCTCCCCCCCTCCTCCGTCTCACAGAGGTCTCCTCCCCCCTACTCCGTCACACAGAGGTCTCCTCCGTCACACAGAGGTCTCCCCCCCTCCTCCGTCACACAGAGGTCTCCTCCCCCCTCCTCCGTCACACAGAGGTCTCCTCCCCCTCCTCCTCCTCCGTCACACAGAGGTCTCCTCCCCCTCCTCCATCACACAGAGGTCTCCTCCCCTCCTCCTCCGTCACACAGAGGTCTCCTCCCCCTCCTCCTCCGTCAAACAGAGGTCTCCTCCCCCCCCTCCTCCGTCACACAGAGGTCTCCTCCCTGCCCTCCTCCGTCACACAGAGGTCTCCCCCCCCCCTCCTCCGTCACACAGAGGTCTCCTCCCCCCCTCCTCCGTCACACAGAGGTCTCCTCCCCCTCCCCCTCCGTCACACAGAGGTCTCCTCCCACCTCCTCCGTCACACAGAGGTCTCCTCCCCCTCTCCTCCGTCACACAGAGGTCTCCTCCGTCACACAGAGGTCTCCTCCCCCCTCCTCTGTCACACAGAGGTTTCCTCCCCCCTCCTCCGTCACACAGAGGTCTCCTCCCACCCCTCCTCCGTCACACAGAGGTCTCATCCCCCCCTCCTCCGTCACACAGAGGTCTCATCCCCCCCTCCTCCGTCACACAGAGGTCTCCTCCCCCCCCTCCTCCATCACACAGATGTCTCCTCCCCCCCTCCTCCATCACACAGAGGTCTCCCCCCCCCATCTCCGTCACACAGAGGTCTCCTCCTCCCCCACACAGAGGTTTCCTCCCCCCCTTCTCCGTCACACAGAGGTCTCCTCCCCCCCTCCTCCGTCACACAGAGGTCTCCACCCCCCTCCTCCGTCACACAGAGGTCTCCTCCCCCCTCCTCCGTCACACAGAGGTCTCCTCCCCCCCCTCCTCCGTCACACAGAGGTCTCCTCCCCCCCCTCCTCCGTCACATAGAGGTCTCCTCCCCCCCTCCTCCGTCACAGAAGGTCTCCTCCCCCCCCCTGCTCCGTCACACATAGGTCTCCTCCTCCCCTCCTCCCTCACACAGAGGTCTCCCCCCCTCCTCCGTCACACAGAGGTCTCCCCCCCTCCTCCGTCACACAGAGGTCTCCCCCCCCTCCTCCGTCACACAGAGGTCTCCTCCCCCCTTCCTCCTTCACACAGTGTTCTCCTCCCCCCCTCCTCCGTCACACAGAGGTCTCCCCCCCTCCTCCGTCACACAGAGGTCTCCCCCCCCCTCCGTCACACAGAGGTCTCCCTCCCTCCTCCGTCACACAGAGGTCTCCTCCCCCTCCTCCTCCTCCGTCACACAGAGGTCTCCTCCCCCTCCTCCTCCGTCACACAGAGGTCTCCTCCCCCCCCTCCTCCGTCACACAGAGGTCTCCTCCCCCCCTCCTCCGTCACACAAAGGTCTCCTCCGTCACACAGAGGTCTCCTCCCCCCCTCCTCCGTCACACAGAGGTCTCCTCCCCCTCCTCCTCCGTCACACAGAGGTCTCCTCCCCCTCCTTTTCCGTCACACAGAGGTCTCCTCCCCTCCTCCTCCGTCACACAGAGGTCTCCTCCCCCTCCTCCTCCGTCACACAGAGGTCTCCTCCCCCCCTCCTCCGTCACACAGAGGTCTCCTCCCACCTCCTCCGTCACACAGAGGTCTCCTCCCACTCTCCTCCGTCACACAGAGGTCTCCTCCCCCCCTCCTCCGTCACACAGAGGTCTCCTACCCCTCCTCCTCCGTCACACAGAGGTCTCCTACCCCTCCTCCTCCGTCACACAGAGGTCTCCTCCCACCTCCTCCGTCACACAGAGGTCTCCTCCGTCACACAGAAGTCTCCTCCCCCCCTCCTCCGTCACACAGAGGTTTCCTCCCCCCATCTCCGTCACACAGAGGTCTCCTCCCACCCCTTCTCCGTCACACAGAGGTCTCATCCCCCCCTCTTCCGTCACACAGAGGTCTCCTCCCCCCCTCCTCCATCACACAGATGTCTCCTCCCCCCCTCCTCCATCACACAGAGGTCTCCTCCCCCCCCATCTCCGTCACACAGAGGTCTCCTCCTCCCCCCTCCTCCATCACACAGAGGTTTCCTCCCCCCCCTCCTCCGTCACACAGAGGTCTCCTCCCCCCTCCTCCATCACACAGATGTCTCCTCCCCCCCCCCTCCTCCGTCACACAGAGGTCTCCCCCCTCCTCCGTCACACAGAGGTCTCCCCCCCCTCCTCCGTCACACAGAGGTCTCCTCCCCCCTTCCTCCGTCACACAGTGTTCTCCTCCCCCCCTCCTCCGTCACACAGAGGTCTCCCCCCCTCCTCCGTCACACAGAGGTCTCCCCCCCCCGTCACACAGAGGTCTCCTCCCCCCTCCTCCGTCACACAGAGGTCTCCTCCCCCTCCTCCTCCTCCGTCACACAGAGGTCTCCTCCCCCTCCTCCTCCATCACACAGAGGTCTCCTCCCCTCCTCCTCCGTCACACAGAGGTCTCCTCCCCCCCTCCTCCGTCACACAGAGGTCTCCTCCCCCTCCTCCTCCGTCACACAGAGGTCTCCTCCCCCTCCTCCTCCGTCACACAGAGGTCTCCTCCCCTCCTCCTCCGTCACACAGAGGTCTCCTCCCCCTCCTGCTCCGTCAAACAGAGGTCTCCTCCTCCCCCTCCTCCGTCACACAGAGGTCTCCTCCCCCCCCTCCTCCGTCATACAGAGGTCTCCTCCCCCCTCCTCCGTCACACAGAGGTCTCCTCCCCCCCTCCTCCGTCTCACAGAGGTCTCCTCGCCCCTACTCCGTCACACAGAGGTCTCCTCCGTCACACAGAGGTCTCCCCCCCTCCTCCGTCACACAGAGGTCTCCTCCCCCCCTCCTCCGTCACACAGAGGTCTCCTCCCCCCCCCTCCTCCGTCACACAGAGGTCTCCTCCCCCCCCTCCTCCGTCACACAGAGGTCTCCTCCCCCCCTCCTCCGTCTCACAGAGGTCTCCTCCCCCCTTCCTCCGTCACACAGTATTCTCCTCCCCCCCTCCTCCGTCACATAGAGGTCTCCCCCCCTCCTCCGTCACACAGAGGTCTCCCCCCTCCTCCGTCACACAGAGGTCTCCTCCCCCCCCTCCTCCGTCACACAGAGGTCTCCTCCCCCCTACTCCGTCACACAGAGGTCTCCTCCGTCACACAGAGGTCTCCCCCCCTCCTCCGTCACACAGAGGTCTCCCCCCCCTCTCCGTCACACAGAGGTCTCCTCCCCCCCTCCTCCGTCACACAGAGGTCTCCTCCCCCTCCTCCTCCGTCACACAGAGGTCTCCTCCCCCTCCTCCTCCTCCGTCACACAGAGGTCTCCTCCCCTCCTCCTCCGTCACACAGAGGTCTCCTCCCCCTCCTCCGTCAAACAGAGGTCTCCTCCCCCCTCCTCCGTCACACAGAGGTCTCCTCCCCCCCTCCTCCGTCACACAGAGGTCTCCTCCCCCCCTCCTCCGTCTCACAGAGGTGTCCTCCCCCCTACTCCGTCACACAGAGGTCTCCTCCGTCACACAGAGGTCTCCCCCCCTCCTCCGTCACACAGAGGTCTCCTCCCCCCCTCCTCTGTCACACAGGTCTCCTCCCCCTCCTCCTCCTCCGTCACACAGAGGTCTCCTCCCCCTCCTCCTCCGTCACACAGAGGTCTCCTCCCCTCCTCCTCCGTCACACAGAGGTCTCCCCCCCTACTACGTCACACAGAGGTCTCCCCCCCCCCTCCTCCGTCACACAGAGGTCTCCTCCCCCCCTCTTCCATCACACAGAGGTCTCCTCCCCCCCTCCTCCGTCACACAGAGGTCTCCTCCCACCCCTCCTCCGTCACACAGAGGTCTCATCCCCCCCTCCTCCGTCACACAGAGGTCTCCTCCCCCCCCTCCTCCATCACACAGATGTCTCCTCCCCCCCTCCTCCATCACACAGAGGTCTCCCCCCCCATCTCCGTCACACAGAGGTCTCCTCCTCCCCCACACAGAGGTTTCCTCCCCCCCTTCTCCGTCACACAGAGGTCTCCTCCCCCCCTCCTCCGTCACACAGAGGTCTCCACCCCCCTCCTCCGTCACACAGAGGTCTCCTCCCCCCTCCTCCGTCACACAGAGGTCTCCTCCCCCCCCTCCTCCGTCACACAGAGGTCTCCTCCCCCCCCTCCTCCGTCACATAGTGGTCTCCTCCCCCCCTCCTCCGTCACAGAAGGTCTCCTCCCCCCCCCTGCTCCGTCACACATAGGTCTCCTCCTCCCCTCCTCCCTCACACAGAGGTCTCCCCCCCTCCTCCGTCACACAGAGGTCTCCCCCCCCTCCTCCGTCACACAGAGGTCTCCCCCCCCTCCTCCGTCACACAGAGGTCTCCTCCCCCCTTCCTCCGTCACACAGTGTTCTCCTCCCCCCCTCCTCCGTCACACAGAGGTCTCCCCCCCTCCTCCGTCACACAGAGGTCTCCCCCCCCCTCCGTCACACAGAGGTCTCCCCCCCTCCTCCGTCACACAGAGGTCTCCTCACCCTCCTCCTCCTTCACACAGAGGTCTCCTCCCCCCCCTCCTCCGTCACACAGAGGTCTCCTCCCCCCCTCCTCCGTCACACAAAGGTCTCCTCCGTCACACAGAGGTCTCCTCCCCCCCTCCTCCGTCACACAGAGGTCTCCTCCCCCTCCTCCTCCGTCACACAGAGGTCTCCTCCCCCTCCTCCTCCGTCACACAGAGGTCTCCTCCCCTCCTCCTCCGTCACACAGAGGTCTCCTCCCCCTCCTCCTCCGTCACACAGAGGTCTCCTCCCCCTCCTCCTCCGTCAATCAGAGGTCTCCTTCCCCCCTCCTCCGTCACACAGAGGTCTCCTCCCCCCCCTTCTCCGTCACACAGAGGTCTCCTCCCCCCCTCCTCCGTCACACAGAGGTCTCCTCCCCCCCTCCTCCGTCACACAGAGGTCTCCTCCCCCTCCTCCTCCGTCACACAGAGGTCTCCTACCCCTCCTCCTCCGTCACACAGAGGTCTCCTCCCACCTCCTCCGTCACACAGAGGTCTCCTCCCACTCTCCTCCGTCACACAGAGGTCTCCTCCCCCCCTCCTCCGTCACACAGAGGTCTCCTACCCCTCCTCCTCCGTCACACAGAGGTCTCCTACCCCTCCTCCTCCGTCACACAGAGGTCTCCTCCCACCTCCTCCGTCACACAGAGGTCTCCTCCGTCACACAGAGGTCTCCTCCCCCCCTCCTCCGTCACACAGAGGTTTCCTCCCCCCATCTCCGTCACACAGAGGTCTCCTCCCACCCCTCCTCCGTCACACAGAGGTCTCATCCCCCCCTCTTCCGTCACACAGAGGTCTCCTTCCCCCCCCCCCCCTCCCCCCTCCTCTGTCACACAGAGGTCTCCTCCCCCCCCTCCTCCATCACACAGATGTCTCCTCCCCCCCTCCTCCATCACACAGAGGTCTCCTCCCCCCCCATCTCCGTCACACAGAGGTCTCCTCCTCCCCCCTCCTCCATCACACAGAGGTTTCCTCCCCCCCCCTCCTCCGTCACACAGAGGTCTCCTCCCCCCTCCTCCGTCACACAGAGGTCTCCTCCCCCCCCCTCCTCCGTCACACAGATGTCTCCCCCCCTCCTCCGTCACACAGAGGTCTCCCCCCCCCTCCTCCGTCACACAGAGGTCTCCTCCCCCCTTCCTCCGTCACACAGTGTTCTCCTCCCACCCCTCCTCCGTCACACAGAGGTCTCCTCCCCCCCTCCTCTGTCACACAGAGGTCTCCTCCCCCCCCTCCTCCATCACACAGATGTCTCCTCCCCCCCTCCTCCATCACACAGAGGTCTCCCCCCCCCATCTCCGTCACACAGAGGTCTCCTCCTCCCCCACACAGAGGTTTCCTCCCCCCCTTCTCCGTCACACAGAGGTCTCCTCCCCCCCTCCTCCGTCACACAGAGGTCTCCACCCCCCTCCTCCGTCACACAGAGGTCTCCTCCCCCCTCCTCCGTCACACAGAGGTCTCCTCCCCCCCCTCCTCCGTCACACAGAGGTCTCCTCCCCCCCCTCCTCCGTCACATAGAGGTCTCCTCCCCCCCTCCTCCGTCACAGAAGGTCTCCTCCCCCCCCCTGCTCCGTCACACATAGGTCTCCTCCTCCCCTCCTCCCTCACACAGAGGTCTCCCCCCCTCCTCCGTCACACAGAGGTCTCCCCCCCCTCCTCCGTCACACAGAGGTCTCCCCCCCCTCCTCCGTCACACAGAGGTCTCCTCCCCCCTTCCTCCGTCACACAGTGTTCTCCTCCCCCCCTCCTCCGTCACAGAGAGGTCTCCCCCCCTCCTCCGTCACACAGAGGTCTCCCCCCCCCCTCCGTCACACAGAGGTCTCCCCCCCTCCTCCGTCACACAGAGGTCTACTCCCCCTCCTCCTCCTCCGTCACACAGAGGTCTCCTCCCCCTCCTCCTCCTTCACACAGTGGTCTCCTCCCCCCCTCCTCCGTCACACAGAGGTCTACTCCCCCCTCCTCCGTCACACAAAGGTCTCCTCCGTCACACAGAGGTCTCCTCCCCCCCTCCTCCGTCACACAGAGGTCTCCTCCCCCTCCTCCTCCGTCACACAGAGGTCTCCTCCCCCTCCTCCTCCGTCACACAGAGGTCTCCTCCCCCCCCCTCCTCCGTCACACAGAGGTCTCCTCCCCCCCTCCTCCGTCACACAGAGGTCTCCTCCCCCCCTCCTCCGTCACACAGAGGTCTCCTCCCCCTCCTCCTCCGTCACACAGAGGTCTCCTACCCCTCCTCCTCCGTCACACAGAGGTCTCCTCCCACCTCCTCCGTCACACAGAGGTCTCCTCCCACTCTCCTCCGTCACACAGAGGTCTCCTCCCCCCCTCCTCCGTCACACAGAGGTCTCCACCCCCCTCCTCCGTCACACAGAGGTCTCCTCCCCCCTCCTCCGTCACACAGAGGTCTCCTCCCCCCCTCCTCCGTCACACAGAGGTCTCCTCCCCCCCCTCCTCCGTCACATAGAGGTCTCCTCCCCCCCTCCTCCGTCACAGAAGGTCTCCTCCCCCCCCCTGCTCCGTCACACATAGGTCTCCTCCTCCCCTCCTCCCTCACACAGAGGTCTCCCCCCCTCCTCCGTCACACAGAGGTCTCCCCCCCGTCCTCCGTCACACAGAGGTCTCCCCCCCCTCCTCCGTCACACAGAGGTCTCCTCCCCCCTTCCTCCGTCACACAGTGTTCTCCTCCCCCCCTCCTCCGTCACACAGAGGTCTCCCCCCCTCCTCTGTCACACAGAGGTCTCCCCCCCCCTCCGTCACACAGAGGTCTACTCCCCCTCCTCCTCCGTCACACAGAGGTCTCCTCCCCCTCCTCCTCCTTCACACAGAGGTCTCCTCCCCCCCCTCCTCCGTCACACAGAGGTCTCCTCCCCCCCTCCTCCGTCACACAAAGGTCTCCTCCGTCACACAGAGGTCTCCTCCCCCCCTCCTCCGTCACACAGAGGTCTCCTCCCCCTCCTCCTCCGTCACACAGAGGTCTCCTCCCCCTCCTCCTCCGTCACACAGAGGTCTCCTCCCCTCCTCCTCCGTCACACAGAGGTCTCCTCCCCCTCCTCCGTCACACAGAGGTCTCCTCCCCCTCCTCCTCCGTCAATCAGAGGTCTCCTTCCCCCCTCCTCCGTCACACAGAGGTCTCCTCCCCCCCCTCCTCCGTCACACAGAGGTCTCCTCCCCCCCTCCTCCGTCACACAGAGGTCTCCTCCCCCCCTCCTCCGTCACACAGAGGTCTCCTCCCCCTCCTCCTCCGTCACACAGAGGTCTCCTACCCCTCCTCCTCCGTCACACAGAGGTCTCCTCCCACCTCCTCCGTCACACAGAGGTCTCCTCCCACTCTCCTCCGTCACACAGAGGTCTCCTCCCCCCCTTCTCCGTCACACAGAGGTCTCCTACCCCTCCTCCTCCGTCACACAGAGGTCTCCTACCCCTCCTCCTCCGTCACACAGAGGTCTCCTCCCACCTCCTCCGTCACACAGAGGTCTCCTCCGTCACACAGAGGTCTCCTCCCCCCCTCCTCCGTCACACAGAGGTTTCCTCCCCCCATCTCCGTCACACAGAGGTCTCCTCCCACCCCTCCTCCGTCACACAGAGGTCTCCTCCCCCTCCTCCTCCGTCACACAGAGGTCTCCTCCCCCTCCTCCTCCTCCGTCACACAGAGGTCTCCTCCCCTCCTCCTCCGTCACACAGAGGTCTCCTCCCCCTCCTCCGTCAAACAGAGGTCTCCTCCCCCCTCCTCCGTCACACAGAGGTCTCCTCCCCCCCCTCCTCCGTCACACAGAGGTCTCCTCCCCCTCCTCCGTCAAACAGAGGTCTCCTCCCCCCCTCCTCCGTCTCACAGAGGTCTCCTCCCCCCTACTCCGTCACACAGAGGTCTCCTCCGTCACACAGAGGTCTCCCCCCCTCCTCCGTCACACAGAGGTCTCCTCCCCCCCTCCTCTGTCACACAGGTCTCCTCCCCCTCCTCCTCCTCCGTCACACAGAGGTCTCCTCCCCCTCCTCCTCCGTCACACAGAGGTCTCCTCCCCTCCTCCTCCGTCACACAGAGGTCTCCCCCCCTACTACGTCACACAGAGGTCTCCCCCCCCCTCCTCCGTAACACAGAGGTCTCCTCCCCCCCTCTTCCATCACACAGAGGTCTCCTCCCCCCCTCCTCCGTCACACAGAGGTCTCCTCCCACCCCTCCTCCGTCACACAGAGGTCTCATCCCCCCCTCCTCCGTCACACAGAGGTCTCCTCCCCCCCCTCCTCCATCACACAGATGTCTCCTCCCCCCTCCTCCATCACACAGAGGTCTCCCCCCCCATCTCCGTCACACAGAGGTCTCCTCCTCCCCCACACAGAGGTTTCCTCCCCCCCTTCTCCGTCACACAGAGGTCTCCTCCCCCCCTCCTCCGTCACACAGAGGTCTCCACCCCCCTCCTCCGTCACACAGAGGTCTCCTCCCCCCTCCTCCGTCACACAGAGGTCTCCTCCCCCCCCTCCTCCGTCACACAGAGGTCTCCTCCCCCCCCTCCTCCGTCACATAGTGGTCTCCTCCCCCCCCTCCTCCATCACAGAAGGTCTCCTCCCCCCCCCTGCTCCGTCACACATAGGTCTCCTCCTCCCCTCCTCCCTCACACAGAGGTCTCCCCCCCTCCTCCGTCACACAGAGGTCTCCCCCCCCTCCTCCGTCACACAGAGGTCTCCCCCCCCTCCTCCGTCACACAGAGGTCTCCTCCCCCCTTCCTCCGTCACACAGTGTTCTCCTCCCCCCCTCCTCCGTCACACAGAGGTCTCCCCCCCTCCTCCGTCACACAGAGGTCTCCCCCCCCCTCCGTCACACAGAGGTCTCCCCCCCTCCTCCGTCACACAGAGGTCTCCTCCCCCTCCTCCTCCTTCACACAGAGGTCTCCTCCCCCCCCTCCTCCGTCACACAGAGGTCTCCTCCCCCCCTCCTCCGTCACACAAAGGTCTCCTCCGTCACACAGAGGTCTCCTCCCCCCCTCCTCCGTCACACAGAGGTCTCCTCCCCCTCCTCCTCCGTCACACAGAGGTCTCCTCCCCCTCCTCCTCCGTCACACAGAGGTCTCCTCCCCTCCTCCTCCGTCACACAGAGGTCTCCTCCCCCTCCTCCTCCGTCACACAGAGGTCTCCTCCCCCTCCTCCTCCGTCAATCAGAGGTCTCCTTCCCCCCTCCTCCGTCACACAGAGGTCTCCTCCCCCCCCTCCTCCGTCACACAGAGGTCTCCTCCCCCCCTCCTCCGTCACACAGAGGTCTCCTCCCCCCCTCCTCCGTCACACAGAGGTCTCCTCCCCCTCCTCCTCCGTCACACAGAGGTCTCCTACCCCTCCTCCTCCGTCACACAGAGGTCTCCTCCCACCTCCTCCGTCACACAGAGGTCTCCTCCCACTCTCCTCCGTCACACAGAGGTCTCCTCCCCCCTCCTCCGTCACACAGAGGTCTCCTACCCCTCCTCCTCCGTCACACAGAGGTCTCCTACCCCTCCTCCTCCGTCACACAGAGGTCTCCTCCCACCTCCTCCGTCACACAGAGGTCTCCTCCGTCACACAGAGGTCTCCTCCCCCCCTCCTCCGTCACACAGAGGTTTCCTCCCCCCATCTCCGTCACACAGAGGTCTCCTCCCACCCCTCCTCCGTCACACAGAGGTCTCATCCCCCCCTCTTCCGTCACACAGAGGTCTCCTCCCCCCCTCCTCTGTCACACAGAGGTCTCCTCCCCCCCCTCCTCCATCACACAGATGTCTCCTCCCCCCCTCCTCCATCACACAGAGGTCTCCTCCCCCCCCATCTCCGTCACACAGAGGTCTCCTCCTCCCCCCTCCTCCATCACACAGAGGTTTCCTCCCCCCCCCTCCTCCGTCACACAGAGGTCTCCTCCCCCCTCCTCCGTCACACAGAGGTCTCCTCCCCCCCCCTCCTCTGTCACACAGAGGTCTCCTCCCCCCCCTCCTCCGTCACACAGAGGTCTCCTCCCCCCCTCCTCCGTCACACAAAGGTCTCCTCCGTCACACAGAGGTCTCCTCCCCCCCTCCTCCGTCACACAGAGGTCTCCTCCCCCTCCTCCTCCGTCACACAGAGGTCTCCTCCCCCTCCTCCTCCGTCACACAGAGGTCTCCTCCCCTCCTCCTCCGTCACACAGAGGTCTCCTCCCCCTCCTCCTCCGTCACACAGAGGTCTCCTCCCCCTCCTCCTCCGTCAATCAGAGGTCTCCTTCCCCCCTCCTCCGTCACACAGAGGTCTCCTCCCCCCCTCCTCCGTCACACAGAGGTCTCCTCCCCCTCCTCCTCCGTCACACAGAGGTCTCCTCCCCCTCCTCCTCCGTCACACAGAGGTCTCCTCCCCTCCTCCTCCGTCACACAGAGGTCTCCTCCCCCTCCTCCTCCGTCACACAGAGGTCTCCTCCCCCTCCTCCTCCGTCAATCAGAGGTCTCCTTCCCCCCTCCTCCGTCACACAGAGGTCTCCTCCCCCCCCTTCTCCGTCACACAGAGGTCTCCTCCCCCCCTCCTCCGTCACACAGAGGTCTCCTCCCCCCCTCCTCCGTCACACAGAGTTCTCCTCCCCCTCCTCCTCCGTCACACAGAGGTCTCCTACCCCTCCTCCTCCGTCACACAGAGGTCTCCTCCCACCTCCTCCGTCACACAGAGGTCTCCTCCCACTCTCCTCCGTCACACAGAGGTCTCCTCCCCCCCTCCTCCGTCACACAGAGGTCTCCTCCCCCCCTCCTCCGTCACACAGAGGTCTCCTACCCCATCTCCTCCGTCACACAGAGGTCTCCTACCCCTCCTCCTCCGTCACACAGAGGTCTCCTCCCACCTCCTCCGTCACACAGAGGTCTCCTCCGTCACACAGAGGTCTCCTCCCCCCCTCCTCCGTCACACAGAGGTTTCCTCCCCCCATCTCCGTCACACAGAGGTCTCCTCCCACCCCTCCTCCGTCACACAGAGGTCTCATCCCCCCCTCTTCCGTCACACAGAGGTCTCCTCCCCCCCTCCTCTGTCACACAGAGGTCTCCTCCCCCCCCTCCTCCATCACACAGATGTCTCCTCCCCCCCTCCTCCATCACACAGAGGTCTCCTCCCCCCCCATCTCCGTCACACAGAGGTCTCCTCCTCCCCCCTCCTCCATCACACAGAGGTTTCCTCCCCCCCCCTCCTCCGTCACACAGAGGTCTCCTCCCCCCTCCTCCATCACACAGAGGTCTCCTCCCCCCCCCCTCCTCCGTCACACAGATGTCTCCCCCCCCTCCTCCGTCACACAGAGGTCTCCCCCCCCCTCCTCCGTCACACAGAGGTCTCCTTCCTCCGTCACACAGTGTTCTCCTCCCACCCCTCCTCCGTCACACAGAGGTCTCCTCCCCCCCCCCTCCTCCGTCACACAGATGTCTCCCCCCCTCCTCCGTCACACAGAGGTCTCCCCCCCCCTCCTCCGTCACACAGAGGTCTCCTCCCCCCTTCCTCCGTCACACAGTGTTCTCCTCCCACCCCTCCTCCGTCACACAGAGGTCTCCTCCCCCCCTCCTCTGTCACACAGAGGTCTCCTCCCCCCCCTCCTCCATCACACAGATGTCTCCTCCCCCCCTCCTCCATCACACAGAGGTCTCCCCCCCCATCTCCGTCACACAGAGGTCTCCTCCTCCCCCACACAGAGGTTTCCTCCCCCCCTTCTCCGTCACACAGAGGTCTCCTCCCCCCCTCCTCCGTCACACAGAGGTCTCCACCCCCCTCCTCCGTCACACAGAGGTCTCCTCCCCCCTCCTCCGTCACACAGAGGTCTCCTCCCCCCCCTCCTCCGTCACACAGAGGTCTCCTCCCCCCCCTCCTCCGTCACATAGAGGTCTCCTCCCCCCCTCCTCCGTCACAGAAGGTCTCCTCCCCCCCCCTGCTCCGTCACACATAGGTCTCCTCCTCCCCTCCTCCCTCACACAGAGGTCTCCCCCCCTCCTCCGTCACACAGAGGTCTCCCCCCCCTCCTCCGTCACACAGAGGTCTCCCCCCCCTCCTCCGTCACACAGAGGTCTCCTCCCCCCTTCCTCCGTCACACAGTGTTCTCCTCCCCCCCCTCCTCCGTCACAGAGAGGTCTCCCCCCCTCCTCCGTCACACAGAGGTCTCCCCCCCCCTCCGTCACACAGAGGTCTCCCCCCCTCCTCCGTCACACAGAGGTCTACTCCCCCTCCTCCTCCTCCGTCACACAGAGGTCTCCTCCCCCTCCTCCTCCTTCACACAGTGGTCTCCTCCCCCCCTCCTCCGTCACACAGAGGTCTCCTCCCCCCCTCCTCCGTCACACAAAGGTCTCCTCCGTCACACAGAGGTCTCCTCCCCCCCTCCTCCGTCACACAGAGGTCTCCTCCCCCTCCTCCTCCGTCACACAGAGGTCTCCTCCCCCTCCTCCTCCGTCACACAGAGGTCTCCTCCCCTCCTCCTCCGTCACACAGAGGTCTCCTCCCCCTCCTCCTCCGTCACACAGAGGTCTCCTCCCCCTCCTCCTCCGTCAATCAGAGGTCTCCTTCCCCCCTCCTCCGTCACACAGAGGTCTCCTCCCCCCCCCTCCTCCGTCACACAGAGGTCTCCTCCCCCCCTCCTCCGTCACACAGAGGTCTCCTCCCCCCCTCCTCCGTCACACAGAGGTCTCCTCCCCCTCCTCCTCCGTCACACAGAGGTCTCCTACCCCTCCTCCTCCGTCACACAGAGGTCTCCTCCCACCTCCTCCGTCACACAGAGGTCTCCTCCCACTCTCCTCCGTCACACAGAGGTCTCCTCCCCCCCCTCCTCCGTCACACAGAGGTCTCCACCCCCCTCCTCCGTCACACAGAGGTCTCCTCCCCCCTCCTCCGTCACACAGAGGTCTCCTCCCCCCCTCCTCCGTCACACAGAGGTCTCCTCCCCCCCCTCCTCCGTCACATAGAGGTCTCCTCCCCCCCTCCTCCGTCACAGAAGGTCTCCTCCCCCCCCCTGCTCCGTCACACATAGGTCTCCTCCTCCCCTCCTCCCTCACACAGAGGTCTCCCCCCCTCCTCCGTCACACAGAGGTCTCCCCCCGTCCTCCGTCACACAGAGGTCTCCCCCCCCTCCTCCGTCACACAGAGGTCTCCTCCCCCCTTCCTCCGTCACACAGTGTTCTCCTCCTCCCCCCCTCCTCCGTCACACAGAGGTCTCCCCCCCTCCTCTGTCACACAGAGGTCTCCCCCCCCCTCCGTCACACAGAGGTCTACTCCCCCTCCTCCTCCGTCACACAGAGGTCTCCTCCCCCTCCTCCTCCTTCACACAGAGGTCTCCTCCCCCCCCTCCTCCGTCACACAGAGGTCTCCTCCCCCCCTCCTCCGTCACACAAAGGTCTCCTCCGTCACACAGAGGTCTCCTCCCCCCCTCCTCCGTCACACAGAGGTCTCCTCCCCCTCCTCCTCCGTCACACAGAGGTCTCCTCCCCCTCCTCCTCCGTCACACAGAGGTCTCCTCCCCTCCTCCTCCGTCACACAGAGGTCTCCTCCCCCTCCTCCGTCACACAGAGGTCTCCTCCCCCTCCTCCTCCGTCAATCAGAGGTCTCCTTCCCCCCTCCTCCGTCACACAGAGGTCTCCTCCCCCCCCTCCTCCGTCACACAGAGGTCTCCTCCCCCCCTCCTCCGTCACACAGAGGTCTCCTCCCCCCCTCCTCCGTCACACAGAGGTCTCCTCCCCCTCCTCCTCCGTCACACAGAGGTCTCCTACCCCTCCTCCTCCGTCACACAGAGGTCTCCTCCCACCTCCTCCGTCACACAGAGGTCTCCTCCCACTCTCCTCCGTCACACAGAGGTCTCCTCCCCCCCTCCTCCGTCACACAGAGGTCTCCTACCCCTCCTCCTCCGTCACACAGAGGTCTCCTCCCACCTCCTCCGTCACACAGAGGTCTCCTCCCACTCTCCTCCGTCACACAGAGGTCTCCTCCCCCCCTCCTCCGTCACACAGAGGTCTCCACCCCCCTCCTCCGTCACACAGAGGTCTCCTCCCCCCTCCTCCGTCACACAGAGGTCTCCTCCCCCCCTCCTCCGTCACACAGAGGTCTCCTCCCCCCCCCTCCTCCGTCACATAGAGGTCTCCTCCCCCCCTCCTCCGTCACAGAAGGTCTCCTCCCCCCCCCCTGCTCCGTCACACATAGGTCTCCTCCTCCCCTCCTCCCTCACACAGAGGTCTCCCCCCCCTCCTCCGTCACACAGAGGTCTCCCCCCCGTCCTCCGTCACACAGAGGTCTCCCCCCCCTCCTCCGTCACACAGAGGTCTCCTCCCCCCTTCCTCCGTCACACAGTGTTCTCCTCCTCCCCCCCTCCTCCGTCACACAGAGGTCTCCCCCCCTCCTCTGTCACACAGAGGTCTCCCCCCCCCCTCCGTCACACAGAGGTCTACTCCCCCTCCTCCTCCGTCACACAGAGGTCTCCTCCCCCTCCTCCTCCTTCACACAGAGGTCTCCTCCCCCCCCTCCTCCGTCACACAGAGGTCTCCTCCCCCCCTCCTCCGTCACACAAAGGTCTCCTCCGTCACACAGAGGTCTCCTCCCCCCCTCCTCCGTCACACAGAGGTCTCCTCCCCCTCCTCCTCCGTCACACAGAGGTCTCCTCCCCCTCCTCCTCCGTCACACAGAGGTCTCCTCCCCTCCTCCTCCGTCACACAGAGGTCTCCTCCCCCTCCTCCGTCACACAGAGGTCTCCTCCCCCTCCTCCTCCGTCAATCAGAGGTCTCCTTCCCCCCTCCTCCGTCACACAGAGGTCTCCTCCCCCCCCTCCTCCGTCACACAGAGGTCTCCTCCCCCCCTCCTCCGTCACACAGAGGTCTCCTCCCCCCCTCCTCCGTCACACAGAGGTCTCCTCCCCCTCCTCCTCCGTCACACAGAGGTCTCCTACCCCTCCTCCTCCGTCACACAGAGGTCTCCTCCCACCTCCTCCGTCACACAGAGGTCTCCTCCCACTCTCCTCCGTCACACAGAGGTCTCCTCCCCCCCTCCTCCGTCACACAGAGGTCTCCTACCCCTCCTCCTCCGTCACACAGAGGTCTCCTACCCCTCCTCCGTCACACAGAGGTCTCCTCCCACCTCCTCCGTCACACAGAGGTCTCCTCCGTCACACAGAGGTCTCCTCCCCCCCTCCTCCGTCACACAGAGGTTTCCTCCCCCCATCTCCGTCACACAGAGGTCTCCTCCCACCCCTCCTCCGTCACACAGAGGTCTCCTCCCCCTCCTCCTCCGTCACACAGAGGTCTCCTCCCCCTCCTCCTCCTCCGTCACACAGAGGTCTCCTCCCCTCCTCCTCCGTCACACAGAGGTCTCCTCCCCCTCCTCCGTCAAACAGAGGTCTCCTCCCCCCTCCTCCGTCACACAGAGGTCTCCTCCCCCCCCTCCTCCGTCACACAGAGGTCTCCTCCCCCTCCTCCGTCAAACAGAGGTCTCCTCCCCCCCTCCTCCGTCTCACAGAGGTCTCCTCCCCCCTACTCCGTCACACAGAGGTCTCCTCCGTCACACAGAGGTCTCCCCCCCTCCTCCGTCACACAGAGGTCTCCTCCCCCCCTCCTCTGTCACACAGGTCTCCTCCCCCTCCTCCTCCTCCGTCACACAGAGGTCTCCTCCCCCTCCTCCTCCGTCACACAGAGGTCTCCTCCCCTCCTCCTCCGTCACACAGAGGTCTCCCCCCCTACTACGTCACACAGAGGTCTCCCCCCCCCCTCCTCCGTCACACAGAGGTCTCCTCCCCCCCTCTTCCATCACACAGAGGTCTCCTCCCCCCCTCCTCCGTCACACAGAGGTCTCCTCCCACCCCTCCTCCGTCACACAGAGGTCTCATCCCCCCCTCCTCCGTCACACAGAGGTCTCCTCCCCCCCCTCCTCCATCACACAGATGTCTCCTCCCCCCCTCCTCCATCACACAGAGGTCTCCCCCCCCATCTCCGTCACACAGAGGTCTCCTCCTCCCCCACACAGAGGTTTCCTCCCCCCTTCTCCGTCACACAGAGGTCTCCTCCCCCCCTCCTCCGTCACACAGAGGTCTCCACCCCCCTCCTCCGTCACACAGAGGTCTCCTCCCCCCTCCTCCGTCACACAGAGGTCTCCTCCCCCCCCTCCTCCGTCACACAGAGGTCTCCTCCCCCCCCTCCTCCGTCACATAGTGGTCTCCTCCCCCCCTCCTCCATCACAGAAGGTCTCCTCCCCCCCCCTGCTCCGTCACACATAGGTCTCCTCCTCCCCTCCTCCCTCACACAGAGGTCTCCCCCCCTCCTCCGTCACACAGAGGTCTCCCCCCCCTCCTCCGTCACACAGAGGTCTCCCCCCCTCCTCCGTCACACAGAGGTCTCCCCCCCCTCCTCCGTCACACAGAGGTCTCCTCCCCCCTTCCTCCGTCACACAGTGTTCTCCTCCCCCCTCCTCCGTCACACAGAGGTCTCCCCCCCTCCTCCGTCACACAGAGGTCTCCCCCCCCTCCGTCACACAGAGGTCTCCCCCCCTCCTCCGTCACACAGAGGTCTCCTCCCCCTCCTCCTCCTTCACACAGAGGTCTCCTCCCCCCCCTCCTCCGTCACACAGAGGTCTCCTCCCCCCCTCCTCCGTCACACAAAGGTCTCCTCCGTCACACAGAGGTCTCCTCCCCCCCTCCTCCGTCACACAGAGGTCTCCTCCCCCTCCTCCTCCGTCACACAGAGGTCTCCTCCCCCTCCTCCTCCGTCACACAGAGGTCTCCTCCCCTCCTCCTCCGTCACACAGAGGTCTCCTCCCCCTCCTCCTCCGTCACACAGAGGTCTCCTCCCCCTCCTCCTCCGTCAATCAGAGGTCTCCTTCCCCCCTCCTCCGTCACACAGAGGTCTCCTCCCCCCCCTCCTCCGTCACACAGAGGTCTCCTCCCCCCCTCCTCCGTCACACAGAGGTCTCCTCCCCCCCTCCTCCGTCACACAGAGGTCTCCTCCCCCTCCTCCTCCGTCACACAGAGGTCTCCTACCCCTCCTCCTCCGTCACACAGAGGTCTCCTCCCACCTCCTCCGTCACACAGAGGTCTCCTCCCACTCTCCTCCGTCACACAGAGGTCTCCTCCCCCCCTCCTCCGTCACACAGAGGTCTCCTACCCCTCCTCCTCCGTCACACAGAGGTCTCCTACCCCTCCTCCTCCGTCACACAGAGGTCTCCTCCCACCTCCTCCGTCACACAGAGGTCTCCTCCGTCACACAGAGGTCTCCTCCCCCCCTCCTCCGTCACACAGAGGTTTCCTCCCCCCATCTCCGTCACACAGAGGTCTCATCCCCCCCTCTTCCGTCACACAGAGGTCTCCTCCCCCCTTCCTCTGTCACACAGATGTCTCCTCCCCCCCTCCTCCATCACACAGAGGTCTCCCCCCCATCTCCGTCACACAGAGGTCTCCTCCTCCCCCACACAGAGGTTTCCTCCCCCCCTTCTCTGTCACACAGAGGTCTCCTCCCCCCCTCCTCCGTCACACAGAGGTCTCCACCCCCCTCCTCCGTCACACAGAGGTCTCCTCCCCCCTCCTCCGTCACACAGAGGTCTCCTCCCCCCCCTCCTCCGTCACACAGAGGTCTCCTCCCCCCCTCCTCCGTCACACAAAGGTCTCCTCCGTCACACAGAGGTCTCCTCCCCCCCTCCTCCGTCACACAGAGGTCTCCTCCCCCTCCTCCTCCGTCACACAGAGGTCTCCTCCCCCTCCTCCTCCGTCACACAGAGGTCTCCTCCCCTCCTCCTCCGTCACACAGAGGTCTCCTCCCCCTCCTCCTCTGTCACACAGAGGTCTCCTCCCCCTCCTCCTCCGTCAATCAGAGGTCTCCTTCCCCCCTCCTCCGTCACACAGAGGTCTCCTCCCCCCCCTCCTCCGTCACACAGAGGTCTCCTCCCCCCCTCCTCCGTCACACAGAGGTCTCCTCCCCCCCTCCTCCGTCACACAGAGGTCTCCTCCCCCTCCTCCTCCGTCACACAGAGGTCTCCTACCCCTCCTCCTCCGTCACACAGAGGTCTCCTCCCACCTCCTCCGTCACACAGAGGTCTCCTCCCACTCTCCTCCGTCACACAGAGGTCTCCTCCCCCCCTCCTCCGTCACACAGAGGTCTCCTACCCCTCCTCCTCCGTCACACAGAGGTCTCCTACCCCTCCACCTCCGTCACACAGAGGTCTCCTCCCACCTCCTCCGTCACACAGAGGTCTCCTCCGTCACACAGAGGTCTCCTCCCCCCCTCCTCCGTCACACAGAGGTTTCCTCCCCCCATCTCCGTCACACAGAGGTCTCCTCCCACCCCTCCTCCGTCACACAGAGGTCTCATCCCCCCCTCTTCCGTCACACAGAGGTCTCCTCCCCCCCTCCTCTGTCACACAGAGGTCTCCTCCCCCCCCTCCTCCATCACACAGATGTCTCCTCCCCCCCTCCTCCATCACACAGAGGTCTCCTCCCCCCCCATCTCCGTCACACAGAGGTCTCCTCCCCCCTCCTCCATCACACAGAGGTTTCCTCCCCCCCCCTCCTCCGTCACACAGAGGTCTCCTCCCCCCTCCTCCGTCACACAGAGGTCTCCTCCCCCCCCCTCCTCCGTCACACAGAGGTCTCCTCCCCCCCCCCTCCTCCGTCACACAGATGTCTCCCCCCCTCCTCCGTCACACAGAGGTCTCCCCCCCCTCCTCCGTCACACAGAGGTCTCCTCCCCCCTTCCTCCGTCACACAGTGTTCTCCTCCCCCCCTCCTCCGTCACACAGAGGTCTCCCCCCCTCCTCCGTCACACAGAGGTCTCCCCCCCCCCCCGTCACACAGAGGTCTCCTCCCCCCTCCTCCGTCACACAGAGGTCTCCTCCCCCTCCTCCTCCGTCACACAGAGGTCTCCTCCCCCTCCTCCTCCATCACACAGAGGTCTCCTCCCCTCCTCCGTCACACAGAGGTCTCCTCCCCCCCTCCTCCGTCACACAGAGGTCTCCTCCCCCTCCTCCTCCGTCACACAGAGGTCTCCTCCCCCTCCTCCTCCGTCACACAGAGGTCTCCTCCCCTCCTCCTCCGTCACACAGAGGTCTCCTCCCCCTCCTGCTCCGTCAAACAGAGGTCTCCTCCCCCCCCTCCTCCGTCACACAGAGGTCTCCTCCTCCCCCCTCCTCCATCACACAGAGGTCTCCTCCCCCCCCCTCCTCCGTCACACAGATGTCTCCCCCCCTCCTCCGTCACACAGAGGTCTCCCCCCCCTCCTCCGTCACACAGAGGTCTCCTCCCCCTTCCTCCGTCACACAGTGTTCTCCTCCCCCCCCTCCTCCGTCACACAGAGGTCTCCCCCCGTCCTCCGTCACACAGAGGTCTCCCCCCCCCCGTCACACAGAGGTCTCCTCCCCCCTCCTCCGTCACACAGAGGTCTCCTCCCCCTCCTCCTCCTCCGTCACACAGAGGTCTCCTCCCCCTCCTCCTCCATCACACAGAGGTCTCCTCCCCTCCTCCGTCACACAGAGGTCTCCTCCCCCCCTCCTCCGTCACACAGAGGTCTCCTCCCCCTCCTCCTCCGTCACACAGAGGTCTCCTCCCCCTCCTCCTCCGTCACACAGAGGTCTCCTCCCCTCCTCCTCCGTCACACAGAGGTCTCCTCCCCCTCCTGCTCCGTCAAACAGAGGTCTCCTCCCCCCCCTCCTCCGTCACACAGAGGTCTCCTCCCCCCCCTCCTCCGTCATACAGAGGTCTCCTCCCCCCCTCCTCCGTCACACAGAGGTCTCCTCCCCCCCTCCTCCGTCTCACAGAGGTCTCCTCGCCCCTACTCCGTCACACAGAGGTCTCCTCCGTCACACAGAGGTCTCCCCCCCTCCTCCGTCACACAGAGGTCTCCTCCCCCCCTCCTCCGTCACACAGAGGTCTCCTCCCCCCCCTCCTCCGTCACACAGAGGTCTCCTCCCCCCCCTCCTCCGTCACACAGAGGTCTCCTCCCCTCCTCCTCCGTCACACAGAGGTCTCCTCCCCCTCCTGCTCCGTCAAACAGAGGTCTCCTCCCCCCCCTCCTCCGTCACACAGAGGTCTCCTCCCCCCCCTCCTCCGTCATACAGAGGTCTCCTCCCCCCCTCCTCCGTCACACAGAGGTCTCCTCCCCCCCTCCTCCGTCTCACAGAGGTCTCCTCGCCCCTACTCCGTCACACAGAGGTCTCCTCCGTCACACAGAGGTCTCCCCCCTCCTCCGTCACACAGAGGTCTCCTCCCCCCCTCCTCCGTCACACAGAGGTCTCCTCCCCCCCTCCTCCGTCACACAGAGGTCTCCTCCCCCCCCTCCTCCGTCACACAGAGGTCTCCTCCCCCCCTCCTCCGTCTCACAGAGGTCTCCTCCCCCCTTCCTCCGTCACACAGTATTCTCCTCCCCCCCTCCTCCGTCACATAGAGGTCTCCCCCCCTCCTCCGTCACACAGAGGTCTCCCCCCCCCTCCGTCACACAGAGGTCTCCTCCCACCCCTCCTCCGTCACACAGAGGTCTCCTCCCCCCTACTCCGTCACACAGAGGTCTCCTCCGTCACACAGAGGTCTCCCCCCCTCCTCCGTCACACAGAGGTCTCCCCCCCCTCCGTCACACAGAGGTCTCCTCCCCCCCTCCTCCGTCACACAGAGGTCTCCTCCCCCTCCTCCTCCGTCACACAGAGGTCTCCTCCCCCTCCTCCTCCTCCGTCACACAGAGGTCTCCTCCCCTCCTCCTCCGTCACACAGAGGTCTCCTCCCCCTCCTCCGTCAAACAGAGGTCTCCTCCCCCCTCCTCCGTCACACAGAGGTCTCCTCCCCCCCCTCCTCCGTCACACAGAGGTCTCCTCCCCCTCCTCCGTCAAACAGAGGTCTCCTCCCCCCCTCCTCCGTCTCACAGAGGTCTCCTCCCCCCTACTCCGTCACACAGAGGTCTCCTCCGTCACACAGAGGTCTCCCCCCCTCCTCCGTCACACAGAGGTCTCCTCCCCCCCCCCCTCCTCTGTCACACAGGTCTCCTCCCCCTCCTCCTCCTCCGTCACACAGAGGTCTCCTCCCCTCCTCCTCCGTCACACAGAGGTCTCCCCCCCTACTACGTCACACAGAGGTCTCCCCCCCCCCTCCTCCGTCACACAGAGGTCTCCTCCCCCCCTCCTCCATCACACAGAGGTCTCCTCCCCCCCCCTCCTCCGTCACACAGAGGTCTCCTCCCCCTCCTCCGTCACACAGAGGTCTCCTCCGTCACACAGAGGTCTCCTCCCCCCCCTCCTCCGTCACACAGAGGTTTCCTCCCCCCCCTCCTCCGTCATACAGAGGTCTCCCCCCCCCTCCTCCATAACACAGATGTCTCCCCCCCCCCTCCTCCGTCACACAGAGGTCTCCTCCCCCTCCTCCTCCGTCACACAGAGGTCTCCTCCCCTCCTCCTCCGTCACACAGAGGTCTCCTCCCCCTCCTCCTCCGTCAAACAGAGGTCTCCTCCCCCCCCCTCCTCCGTCACACAGAGGTCTCCTCCCCCCCCTCCTCCGTCACATAGAGGTCTCCTCCCCCCCCTCCTCCGTCACACAGAGGTCTCCTCCCCCCCCTCCTCCGTCACACAGAGGTCTCCTCCCCCCTCCTCCGTCTCACAGAGGTCTCCTCCCCCTACTCCGTCACACAGAGGTCTCCTCCGTCACACAGAGGTCTCTCCCCCTCCTCCGTCACACAGAGGTCTCCTCCCCCCCTCCTCCGTCACACAGGTCTCCTCCCCCTCCTCCTCCTCCGTCACACAGAGGTCTCCTCCCCCTCCTCCTCCGTCACACAGAGGTCTCCTCCCCTCCTCCTCCGTCACACAGAGGTCTCCTCCCCCTCCTCCGTCAAACAGAGGTCTACTCCCCCCCCTCCTCCGTCACACAGAGGTCTCCTCCCCCCTCCGTCACACAGAGGTCTCCTCCCCCCCTCCTCCGTCACACAGAGGTCTCCTCCCCCCCTCCGCCGTCACACAGAGGTCTCCTCCCCCTCCTCCTCCGTCACACAGGGGTCTCCTACCCCTCCTCCTCCGTCACACAGAGGTCTCCTCCCACCTCCTCCGTCACACAGAGGTCTCCTCCCCCTCTCCTCCGTCACACAGAGGTCTCCTCCGTCACACAGAGGTCTCCTCCCCCCCTCCTCCGTCACACAGAGGTTTCCTCCCCCCTCCTCCGTCATACAGAGGTCTCCTCCCACCCCTCCTCCGTCACACAGAGGTCTCATCCCCCCCTCCTCTGTCACACAGAGGTCTCCCCCCTCCTACATCACACAGATGTCTCCTCCCCCCCTCCTCCGTCACACAGAGGTCTCCTCCCCCCCCATCTCCGTCACACAGAGGTCTCCTCCTCCCCCCTCCTCCGTCACACAGAGGTTTCCTCCCCCCCTCCTCTGTCACACAGAGGTCTCCTCCCCCCCTCCTCCGTCACACAGAGGTCTCCACCCCCCTCCTCCGTCACACAGAGGTCTCCTCCCCCCCCCTCCGTCACACAGAGGTCTCCTCCCCCCTCCTCCGTCACACAGAGGTCTCCTCCCCCCCTCCTCCGTCACACAGAGGTTTCCTCCCCCCCTCCTCCGTCACACAGAGGTCTCCTCCCCCCCTCCTCCGTCACACAGAGGTCTCCTCCCCCCCCTCCTCCGTCACACAGAGGTCTCCTCCCCCCCTCCTCCGTCTCACAGAGGTCTCCTCCCCCTACTCCGTCACACAGAGGTCTCCTCCGTCACACAGAGGTCTCTCCCCCTCCTCCCGTCACACAGAGGTCTCCTCCCCCCCTCCTCCGTCACACAGGTCTCCTCCCCCTCCTCCTCCTCCGTCACACAGAGGTCTCCTCCCCCTCCTCCTCCGTCACACAGAGGTCTCCTCCCCTCCTCCTCCGTCACACAGAGGTCTCCTCCCCCTCCTCCTCCGTCAAACAGAGGTCTCCTCCCCCCCCTCCCTCAGTCACACAGAGGTCTCCTCCCCCCTCCGTCACACAGAGGTCTCCTCCCCCCCTCCTCCGTCACACAGAGGTCTCCTCCCCCCCTCCTCCGTCACACAGAGGTCTCCTCCCCCTCCTCCTCCGTCACACAGGGGTCTCCTACCCCTCCTCCTCCGTCACACAGAGGTCTCCTCCCACCTCCTCCGTCACACAGAGGTCTCCTCCCCCTCTCCTCCGTCATACAGAGGTCTCCTCCGTCACACAGAGGTCTCCTCCCCCCCTCCTCCGTCACACAGAGGTTTCCTCCCCCCTCCTCCGTCATACAGAGGTCTCCTCCCACCCCTCCTCCGTCACACAGAGGTCTCATCCCCCCCTCCTCCGTCACACAGAGGTCTCCTCCCCCCTCCTCTGTCACACAGAGGTCTCCCCCCTCCTACATCACACAGATGTCTCCTCCCCCCCTCCTCCGTCACACAGAGGTCTCCTCCCCCCCATCTCCGTCACACAGAGGTCTCCTCCTCCCCCCTCCTCCGTCACACAGAGGTCTCCTCCCCCCCTCCTCCGTCACACAGAGGTCTCCACCCCCTCCTCCGTCACACAGAGGTCTCCTCCCCCCCCCTCCGTCACACAGAGGTCTCCTCCCCCCCTCCTCCGTCACACAGAGGTCTCCTCCCCCCCTCCTCCGTCACACAGAGGTTTCCTCCCCCCTCCTCCGTCACACAGAGGTCTCCCCCCCTCCTCCGTCACACAGAGGTCTCCACCCCCCTCCTCCGTCACATAGAGGTCTCCTCCCCCCCCCTCCTCCGTCACAGAGGTCTCCTCCCCCCCCTCCTCCCTCACACAGAGGTCTCCTCCCCCCTCCTCCGTCACACAGAGGTCTCCCCCCCTCCTCCGTCACACAGAGGTCTCCCCCCCCCTCCGTCACAAGAGGTCTCCTCCCCCCCTCCTCCGTCACACAGAGGTCTCCTCCCCCTCCTCCTCCATCACACAGAGGTCTCTCCCCCCCTCCTCCGTCACACAGAGGTCTCCACCCCCCTCCTCCGTCACATAGAGGTCTCCTCCCCCCCCTCCTCCGTCACAGAGGTCTCCTCCCCCCCTCCCTCACACAGAGGTCTCCTCCCCCCTCCTCCGTCACACAGAGGTCTCCCCCCCTCCTCCGTCACACAGAGGTCTCCCCCACTCCTCCGTCACACAGAGGTCTCCCCCCCCTCCTCCGTCACACAGAGGTCTCCTCCCCCCTTCCTCCGTCACACAGTGTTCTCCTCCCCCCCTCCTCCATCACACAGAGGTCTCCCCCCCTCCTCCGTCACACAGAGGTCTCCCCCCCCCCCCTCCGTCACAAGAGGTCTCCTCCCCCCCTCCTCCGTCACACAGAGGTCTCCTCCCCCTCCTCCTCCGTCACACAGAGGTCTCCTCCCCCTCCTCCTCCGTCACACAGAGGTCTCCTCCCCCCCCTCCTCCGTCACACAGAGGTCTCCTCCCCCCCCTCCTCCGTCACACAGAGGTCTCCTCCCCCTCCTCCTCCGTCACACAGAGGTCTCCTCCCCCCCCTCCTCCGTCACACAGAGGTCTCCCCCCCCCTCCTCCGTCACACAGAGGCCTCCTCCCCCCCTCCTCCGTCTCACAGAGGTCTCCTCCCCCCTACTCCGTCACACAGAGGTCTCCTCCGTCACACAGAGGTCTCCCCCTCCTCCTCCATCACACAGAGGTCTCCTCCCCTCCTCCTCCGTCACACAGAGGTCTCCTCCCCCTCCTCCTCCGTCAAACAGAGGTCTCCTCCCCCCTCCTCCGTCACACAGAGGTCTCCTCCCCCCCCTCCTCCGTCACACAGAGGTCTCCTCCCCCCCTCCTCCGTCACACAGAGGTCTCCTCCCCCTCCTCCTCCGTCACACAGAGGTCTCCTACCCCTCCTCCTCCGTCACACAGAGGTCTCATCCCCCCCTCTTCCGTCACATAGAGGTCTCCTCCCCCCCTCCTCCGTCACACAGAGGTCTCCTCCACCTCCTCCGTCACACAGAGGTCTCCTCCGTCACACAGAGGTCTCCTCCCCCCCTCCTCCGTCACACAGAGGTTTCCTCCCCCCTCCTCCGTCACACAGATGTCTCCTCCCACCCCTCCTCCGTCACACAGAGGTCTCATCCCCCCCTCTTCCGTCACACAGAGGTCTCCTCCCCCCCTCCTCTGTCACACAGAGGTCTCCTCCCCCCTCCTCCATCACACAGAGGTCTCCTCCCCCCCTCCTCCATCACACAGAGGTCTCCTCCCCCCCATCTCCGTCACACAGAGGTCTCCTCCTCCCCCTCCTCCGTCACACAGAGGTCTCCTCCCCCCCTCCTCCGTCACACAGTGGTCTCCTCCCGCCCCTCCTCCGTCACACAGAGGTCTCCTCCCCCCTCCTCCGTCACACAGAGGTTTCCTCCCCCCCTCCTCCGTCACACAGAGGTCTCCTCCCACCCCTCCTCCGTCACACAGAGGTCTCATCCCCCCCTCCTCCGTCACACAGAGGTCTCCTCCCCCCCTCCTCCGTCACAGAGGTCTCCTCCCCCCCCTCCTCCATCACACAGATATCTCCTCCTCCCCCTCCTCCGTCACACAGAGGTCTCCTCCCCCCCCTCCTCCGTCACACAGAGGTCTCCTCCCCCCCCTCCATCACAGAGGTCTCCTCCCCCCCCCTCCGTCACACAGAGGTCTCCTCCCCCCTTCCTCCGTCACACAGAGGTCTCCTCCCCCCTCCTCCGTCTCACAGAGGTCTCCTCCCCCCTCCTCCGTTACGCAGAGGTCTCCTCCCCCCTCCTCCGTTACGCAGAGGTCTCCTCCCCCCCCATCTCCGTCACACAGAGGTCTCCCCCCCCCTCCTCCGTCACACAGAAGTCTCCCCCCCTTCTCCTCCGTCACACAGAGGTCTCCTCCCCCTCCTCCTCCATCACACAGAGGTCTCCTCACCTCCTCCTCCGTCACACAGAGGTCTCCTCCCCCTCCTCCGTCACACAGAGGTCTCCTCCCCCTCCTCCTCCTCCGTCACACAGAGGTCTACTCCCCCCCTCCTCCACCACACAGAGGTCTCCTCCCCCCCTCCTCCGTCACACAGAGGTCTCCTCCCCCCCTCCTCCGTCAAACAGAGGTCTCCTCCCCCCCTCCTCCGTCACACAGAGGTCTCCCCCCCCCCTCCTCCGTCACACAGAGGTCTCCGTCACACAGTGGTCTCCTCACCCTCCTCCTCTGTCACACAGAGGTCTCCTCCCCCCCTCCTCCGTCACACAGAGGTCTCCTCCACCCCCCTCCTCCGTCACACAGAGGTCTCCCCCCCTCCTCCGTCACACAGAGGTCTCCTCCCCCTCTCCTCCATCACAGAGGTCTCCTCCCCCCCCCCTCCTCCGTCACACAGAGGTCTCCTCCCCCCCTCCTCCGTCACACAGAGGTCTCCCCCCCTCCTCCGTCACACAGCGGTCTCCCCCCCTCCTCCGTCACACAGAGGTCTCCTCCCCCCTTCCTCCATCACACAGTGTTCTCCTCCCCCCCTCCTCCGTCACACAGAGGTCTCCCCCCCTCCTCCGTCACACAGAGGTCTCCCCCCCCCCCCCCGTCACACAGAGGTCTCCTCCCCCCCTCCTCCGTCACACAGAGGTCTCCTCCCCCTCCTCCTCCGTCACACAGAGGTCTCCTCCCCCTCCTCCTCCGTCACACAGAGGTCTCCTCCCCTCCTCCTCCGTCACACAGAGGTCTGCTCCCCCTCCTCCTCCGTCAAACAGAGGTCTCCTCCCCCCCCTCCTCCGTCACACAGAGGTCTCCTCCCCCCCCTCCTCCGTCACACAGAGGTCTCCTCCCCCCCCTCCTCCGTCACACAGAGGTCTCCTCCCCCCCCTCCTCCGTCACACAGAGGTCTCCTCCCCCCCCTCCTCCGTCACACAGAGGTCTCCTCCCCCCCTCCTCCGTCTCACAGAGGTCTCCTCCCCCCTACTCCGTCACACAGAGGTCTCCTCCGTCACACAGAGGTCTCCCCCCCCTTCTCCGTCACACAGAGGTCTCCTCCCCCTCCTCCTCCGTCACACAGAGGTCTCCTCCCCCCCTCCTCCGTCACACAGAGGTCTCCCCCCCCCTCCGTCACACAGAGGTCTCCTCCCCCCCTCCTCCGTCACACAGAGGTCTCCTCCCCCTCCTCCGTCACACAGAGGTCTCCTCCCCCTCCTCCTCCGTCACACAGAGGTCTCCTCCCCCTCCTCCTCCGTCAAACAGAGGTCTCCTCCCCCTCCTCCTCCGTCAAACAGAGGTCTCCTCCCCCCCTCCTCCGTCACACAGAGGTCTCCTCCCCCCCTCCTCCGTCACACAGAGGTCTCCTCCCCCCCTCCTCCGTCACACAGAGGTCTCCTCCCCCCCCTCCTCCGTCACACAGAGGTCTCCTCCCCCCCCCTCCTCCGTCACATAGAGGTCTCCTCCCCCCCCTCCTCCGTCACAGAGGTCTCCCCCCCCCCCCCTCCTCCATCACACAGAGGTCTCCTCCCCCCCTCCTCCGTCACACAGAGGTCTCCTCCCCCTCTTCCTCCGTCACACAGAGGTCTCCTCCCCCTCCTCCTCCGTCACACAGAGGTCTCCTCCCCCCCCTCCTCCGTCACACAGAGGTCTCCCCCCCCTCCTCCGTCACACAGAGGTCTCCTCCCCCTCCTCCTCACAGAGGTCTCCTCCCCCTCCTCCTCCTCCGTCACACAGAGGTCTCCTCCCCCCCTCCTCCGTCACACAGAGGTCTCCTCCCCCCCCTCCTCCGTCACACAGAGGTCTCCTCCCCCCCGTCCTCCGTCACACAGAGGTCTCCTCCCCCCCCTCCTCCGTCACACAGAGGTCTCCTCCCCCCCCTCCTCCGTCACATAGAGGTCTCCTCCCCCCTACTCCGTCACACAGAGGTCTCCTCCGTCACACAGAGGTCTCTCCCCCTCCTCCGTCACACAGAGGTCTCCTCCCCCCCTCCTCCGTCACACAGAGGTCTCCTCCCCCTCCTCCTCCTCCGTCACACAGAGGTCTTCTCCCCCTCCTCCTCCGTCACACAGAGGTCTCCTCCCCTCCTCCTCCGTCACACAGAGGTCTCCTCCCCCTCCTCCTCCGTCAAACAGAGGTCTCCTCCCCCCCTCCTCCGTCACACAGAGGTCTCCTCCCCCCTCCGTCACACAGAGGTCTCCTCCCCCCCTCCTCCGTCACACAGAGGTCTCCTCCCCCCCTCCTCCGTCACACAGAGGTCTCCTCCCCCTCCTCCTCCGTCACACAGGGGTCTCCTACCCCTCCTCCTCCGTCACACAGAGGTCTCCTCCCACCTCCTCCGTCACACAGAGGTCTCCTCCCCTCTCCTCCGTCACACAGAGGTCTCCTCCGTCACACAGAGGTCTCCTCCCCCCCTCCTCCGTCACACAGAGGTTTCCTCCCCCCTCCTCCGTCATACAGAGGTCTCCTCCC
>NW_027455830.1:0-30065 GCF_040206685.1 Ascaphus truei
CCCCAACACACACAGCGCAGAGCATCGCCCAACACACAGCCGCAGAGCATCGCCCCAACACACACAGCCGCAGAGCATCGCCCCAACACACACAGCCGCAGAGCATCGCCCCAACACACACAGCCGCAGAGCATCGCCCCAACACACACAGCCGCAGAGCATCGCCCCAACACCACACAGCCGCAGAGCATCGCCCCAACACACACAGCCGCAGAGCATCGCCCAACACACACAGCCGCAGAGCATCGCCCCAACACACACAGCCGCAGAGCATCGCGCCAACACACACAGGCCCCCGCAGAGCATCGCGCCAACACACACAGCCGCAGAGCATCGCCCCAAACACACAGCAACCAGCCGCAGAGCATCGCCCCAACACACACAGCCGCAGAGCATCGCCCCAACACACAGACAGCCGCAGAGCATCGCCCCAACACACACAGCCGCAGAGCATCGCCCCAACACACACAGCCGCAGAGCATCGCCCAACACACAGCCGCAGAGCATCGCCAACACACAACAGCCGCAGAGCATCGCCCCACACACACAGCCGCAGAGCATCGCCCCAACACACACAGCCGCAGAGCATCGCCCCAACACACACACAGCAACCAGCCGCAGAGCATCGCCCCAACACACACAGCCGCAGAGCATCGCCCCAACACACACAGCCGCAGAGCATCGCCCCAACACACAGCCGCAGAGCATCGCCCCAACACACACAGCCGCAGAGCATCGCCCCAACACACACAGCCGCAGAGCATCGCCCCAACACACACAGCCGCAGAGCATCGTCCCAACACACACAGCCGCAGAGCATTGCGCCAACACACACAGCAACCAGCGCAGCAGAGCATCGCCCCAACACACACAGCAACCAGCCGCAGAGCATCGCCCAACACACACACAGCAACCAGCCGCAGAGCATCGCGCCAACACACACACAGCAACCAGCCGCAGAGCATCGCCCCAACACACACAGCCGCAGAGCATCGCCCCAACACACACACAGCAACCAGCCGCAGAGCATCGCCCCAACACACACAGCCGCAGAGCATCGCCCAACACACAGCCGCAGAGCATCGCCCCAACACACACAGCCGCAGAGCATCGCCCCAACACACACAGCCGCAGAGCATCGCCCCCAACACACACAGCCGCAGAGCATCGCCCAACACACACAGCCGCAGAGCATCGCCCCAACACACACAGCCGCAGAGCATCGCCCAACACACAGCCGCAGAGCATCGCCCCAACACACACACAGTAACCAGCCGCAGAGCATCGTCCCAACACACACAGCAACCAGCCGCAGAGCATTGCGCCAACACACAGCAACCAGCCGCAGAGCATCGCCCCAACACACAGCAACCAGCCGCAGAGCATCGCCCCAACACCACACAGCAACCAGCCGCAGAGCATCGCGCCAACACACACACAGCAACCAGCCGCAGAGCATCGCCCCAACACACACACACCAACCAGCCGCAGAGCATTGCTCCTACACACACAGCAACCAGCCGCAGAGCATCACCCCAACACACACACACAGCAACCAGCCGCAGAGCATCACCCCAACACACACAGCAACCAGCCGCAGAGCATCGCCCCAACACCCACAGCAACCAGCCGCAGAGCATCGCCCCAACACACAGCAACCAGCCGCAGAGCATCGCCCCAACACACACACAGCAACCAGCCGCAGAGCATCGCTCCTACACACACAGCAACCAGCCGCAGAGCATCACCCCAACACACACACAGCAACCAGCCGCAGAGCATCACCCCAACACACACAGCAACCAGCCGCAGAGCATCGCCCCAACACACCACACAGCAACCAGCCGCAGAGCATCGCCCAACACACACACAGCAACCAGCCGCAGAGCATCGCCCCAACACACACAGCAATCATCCGCAGAGCATTGCGCCAACACACACAGCAACCAGCCGCAGAGCATCGTCCCAACACACACAGCAACCAGCCGCAGAGCATCGTCCCAACACACACAGCAACCAGCCGCAGAGCATCGTCCCAACACACACAGCAACCAGCCGCAGAGCATCGCCCCAACACCCACAGCAACCAGCCGCAGAGCATCGCCCCAACACACACACAGCAATCAGCCGCAGAGCATCGCCCCAACACACACACTGCAACCAGCCGCAGAGCATCGCCCAACACACACACAGCAACCAGCCGCAGAGCATCGCCCCAACACACACACAGCAACCAGCCGCAGAGCATCGCCCCAACACACACACAGCAACCAGCCGCAGAGCATCGCCCAACACCCACAGCAACCAGCCGCAGAGCATCGCCCCAACACACACACAGCAATCAGCCGCAGAGCATCGCCCCAACACACACACAGCAACCAGCCGCAGAGCATCGCCCAACACCCACAGCAACCAGCCGCAGAGCATCGCCCCAACACACACACTGCAATCAGCCGCAGAGCATCGCCCCAACACACACACTGCAACCAGCCGCAGAGCATCGCCCCAACACACACACTGCAACCAGCCGCAGAGCATCGCCCCAAAACACACTGCAACCAGCCACAGAGCATCGCCCCAACACACACACTGCAACCAGCCGCAGAGCATCGCCCCAACACACACACTGCAACCAGCCGCAGAGCATCGTCCCAACACACGCTGCAACCAGCCGCAGAGCATCGCCCCAACACACACAGCAACCAGCCGCAGAGCATCGCCCCAACACACAGAGCCTGACAGCAACAACAACAGTCTGACAGGCCGCAGAGCATCGCACAACAAATGTCTGGCACTACAAGTGCTCTGACGTCAGATATTATGTCATGGTACATACATCACTAATGTATGATGTCAAGTCATGTTGGGGTAGCCATGACAGGGGAGTTACGTCACATGTTGGGGTAGCCATGACAGGGGAGTTACGTGACATGTTGGGGTAGCCATGACAGGGGAGTTACATCACATGTTGGGGTAGCCATGACAGGGGAGTTACGTCACATGTTGGGGTAGCCATGACAGGGGAGTTACGTCACATGTTGGGGTAGCCATGACAGGGGAGTTACGTCACATGTTGGGGTAGCCATGACAGGGGAGTTACGTCACATGTTGGGGTAGCCATGACAGGGGAGTTACGTCACATGTTGGGGTAGCCATGACAGGGGAGTTACGTCACATGTTGGGGTAGCCATGACAGGGGAGTTACGTCACATGTTGGGGTAGCCATGACAGGGGAGTTACGTCACATGTTGGGGTAGCCATGACAGGGGAGTTACGTCACATGTTGGGGTAGCCATGACAGGGGAGTTACGTCACATGTTGGGGTAGCCATGACAGGGTAGTTACGTCACATGTTGTGGTAGCCATGACAGGGGAGTTACGTCACATGTTGGGGTAGCCATGACAGGGGAGTTACGTCACATGTTGGGGTAGCCATGACAGGGTAGTTACGTCACATGTTGGGGTAGCCATGACAGGGGAGTTACGTCACATGTTGGGGTAGTCATGACAGGGGAGTTACGTGACATGTTGGGGTAGCCATGACAGGGTAGTTACGTCACATGTTGGGGTAGCCATGACAGGGGAGTTACGTCACATGTTGGGGTAGTCATGACAGGGGAGTTACGTGACATGTTGGGTAGCCATGACAGGGGAGTTATGTCACATGTTGGGTTAGACACATGACCGGGAGTTACGTAACATGTTGGGGTACACCGCTGTCACGTGCCCCTGCGCGCTCCCTGTAAATGGCCGTTACCGAATCACCGCCCCGCCGGGTGTCCTCTCACCTGCATCCGCTGGAACTCCTCCCCGGACAGAGCCTGCGCCATGATCCCGCGCAGCCCGGAGTCACTACCGCAGCCCGTACCCCCTAACTCAGCCCGGAGTCTCTACCGCAGCCCGGACCCCCTAACTCAGCCCGGAGTCTCTACCGCAGCCCGTACCCCCTAACTCAGCCCGGAGTCTCTACCGCAGCCCGGACCCCCTAACTCAGCCCGGAGTCTCTACCGCAGCCCGTACCCCCCTAACTCAGCCCGGAGTCTCTACCGCAGCCCGGACCCCGTAACTCAGCCCGGAGTCACTACCGCAGCCCGTACCCCCCTAACTCAGCCCGGAGTCTCTACCGCAGCCCGGACCCCCCTAACTCAGCCCGGAGTCTCTACCGCAGCCCGTACCCCCCTAACTCAGCCCGAATCTCTACCGCAGCCCGGACCCCCGTAACTCAGCCCGGGCCCCCCTACTGCAGCCCGGACCCCCAAACTCAGCCGGAGTCACTACCGCAGCCCGTACCCCCGTAACTCAGCCCAGAGTCACTACCGCAGCCCGGACCCCCCTACTGCAGCCCGGACCCCCAAACTCAGCCCGGACTCCCCTACTGCAGCCCGGACCCCCAAACTCAGCCTGGACCCCCCTACAGCAGCCCGGACCCCCAAACTCAGCCTGGACCCCCCTACTGCAGCCCGGACCCCCAAACGCAGCCTGGACCCCCCTAACTCAGCCCAGACCCCCAAACTCAGCCCGGACTCCCCTATTGCAGCCCGGACCCCCCTAACTCAGCCAGTAGTCACTACCGCAGCCCGGACCCCCCTAACTCAGCACGAACCCCCCTAACTCAGCCCGGACACCCCTACTGCCCTACCTCAGCCCGGACCCCCCTCCCGCACCGCGCGATGGTATCGTCCGGAGCGCACCATAGAGAGGAGGCTGCGGGATAGAGCGGAGCGGGCGCTTCTGTGCTACCATAGAGACAGGTCCGGCCGGATAGAAGGGACTCAGGCTGGAGTGTGTGTGCCCCCTACAGGGGGAGGAGGATGTCTCTCTGTGTGTTATTGTGTGTTATTGTGTGTTATTGTGTGTGTGTGTGTGTGTGTGTGTCTGTGTGTGTCTGTGTGTGTCTGTGTGTGTCTGTGTGTGTCTGTGTGTCTGTGTGTCTGTGTGTCTGTGTGTCTGTGTGTGTTACTGTGTCTGTGTGTGTTACTGTGTCTGTGTGTGTTACTGTGTTACTGTGTCTCTATGTGTGTGTGTGTTACTGTGTGCACGTGTTACTGTGTCTCTGTGTCTGTGTGTATTACTGTGTGTGTGTGTATTACTGTGTGTGTGTGTTACTGTGTGTGTGTGTGTTACTGTGCCTGTGTGTGTGTGTGTTACTGTGTCTCTATGTGTGTGTGTGTGTTACTGTGTGCACGTGTTACTGTGTCTCTGTGTCTGTGTGTATTACTGTGTGTGTGTGTGTATTACTGTGTGTGTGTTACTGTGTGTGTGTGTGTTACTGTGTCTGTGTGTGTGTGTGTGTGTTACTGTGTTACTGTGTCTCTATGTGTGTGTGTGTTACTGTGTCTGTGTGTTACTGTGTCTCTGTGTCTGTGTGTGTGTGTTACTGTGTGTGTGTGTTACTGTGTGTGTGTATTACTGTGTGTGTGTGTGTTACTGTGTGCGCGTGTTACTGTGTGTGTGTATTACTGTGTGTGTGTGTGTTACTGTGTCTCTGTGTGTGTGTGTGTATTACTGTGTGTGTGTATTACTGTGTGTGTGTTACTGTGTGTGTGTATTACTGTGTGTGTGTGTTACTGTGTGTGTGTGTGTTACTGTGTGTGTGTATTACTGTGTGTGTGTGTGTTACTGTGTCTCTGTGTGTGTGTGTATTACTGTGTGTGTGTGTTACTGTGTGTGTGTGTTACTGTGTGTGTGTGTGTGTGTTACTGTGTCTCTGTGTGTGTGTGTATTACTGTGTGTGTGTGTTACTGTGTGTGTGTGTTACTGTGTGTGTGTATTACTGTGTGTGTGTGTGTTACTGTGTCTCTGTGTGTGTGTGTATTACTGTGTGTGTGTATTACTGTGTGTGTGTGTATTACTGTGTGTGTGTGTGTTACTGTGTGTGTGTGTTACTGTGTGTGTGTGTTACTGTGTGCGCGTGTTACTGTGTGTGTGTTAGGCCGCGGGCATGGTCAGCGCTTAGCCGCTGAGCCGCGCTCACGCTTGCCAGTGAGCCCCTCCCGCCGCAATGAGAGCGGGGGTGCGGAGGCGTAGTTCTTAAAACATTTTTAGTTTACGCGCAGGGCCGGTCATGTGAGCGGTTCGCCCAATGAGGGCTAACCAACTCTGTGATGTCACTGGCCCGCCCCCGGACGGCGCGCGTAGTAAGGCCAGGGAAAGCACCCGCTTTCCCTCAGCCACCGCGCGCCTCCGCACGGCTGGAGTCTCTATGGACTTAATCATACTGTGTCTGTGTGTGTTACTGTGTCTGTGTGTGTTACTGTGTCTGTGTGTGTTACTGTGTCTGTGTGTGTTACTGTGTCTGTGTGTGTTACTGTGTCTGTGTCTGTGTGTGTTACTGTGTCTGTGTCTGTGTCTGTGTGTGTTACTGTGTCTGTGTCTGTGTCTGTGTGTGTTACTGTGTCTGTGTGTGTTACTGTGTCTGTGTGTGTTACTGTGTCTGTGTGTGTTACTGTGTCTGTGTGTGTTACTGTGTCTGTGTGTGTTACTGTGTCTGTGTGTGTTACTGTGTCTGTGTGTGTTACTGTGTGTCCGTCCGTCCGTTCACCAGAAACACAACGCGTCCGTGTGATTACGCTCACAAGAATGACCGCGGTGGAATTTGCAGAATGTTAAAACGTTTACATCTTGATTTCAGGTGAGACAAAGAATGACAAGAACTGCTGCAATCCCCAGACTCACCGAGACCTGCAGAGCTGTGCCCGAAGACCAGCAACGCGGGAGAATCAAACAACTTCACGTACTATAGCAGGGTGTGCGCGCTGGGGGGGCGGGCGCGCACTGGGGGGATGGGGGGGCGGGCGCGCGCTGGGGGGGCGGGCGCGCGCTGGGGGGGCGGGCGCGCACTGGGGGGCTGGTGAGGCGGGCGCGCACTGGGGGGCAGGTGGTTATTGAGGCCCCGCGCCTCCCCGAGGCCTCTGTAACTTTACTTACCTTAACTTCCCAGCAACACGTCGCTGTGGCAACCCAGGGTCAAATGACGCTGCAAAGTGACGTCACGTTGACATGACACCGTGACATCACATGACCCCGCTGCGTCATTTGACGCCAGAGCAGGGGGGAAGAGCAGGCAAGGGGGCGCAGGGAGAAGAGTTTGCGCACCCCTGCTATAGACCAACCAGCCTACTTCCAAAAACTTCCAATCACATCCAATCACTTCCAATCACATCCAATCACTTCCAATCACATCCAATCACTTCCAATCACTTCCAATCACTTCCAATCACATCCAATCACTTCCAATCACTTCCAATCACATCCAATCACTTCCAATCACTTCCAATCACTTCCAATCACTTCCAATCACATCCAATCACATCCAATCACTTCCAATCACATCCAATCACTTCCAATCACTTCCAATCACTTCCAATCACATCCAATCACTTCCAATCACTTCCAATCACATCCAATCACTTCCAATCACTTCCAATCACTTCCAATCACTTCCAATCACATCCAATCACTTCCAATCACATCCAATCACTTCCAATCACATCCAATCACTTCCAATCACTTCCAATCACATCCAATCACTTCCAATCACTTCCAATCACTTCCAATCACTTCCAATCACTTCCAAGATGTTTAGAAGACAGTCACTGATCGGCTTTAACAGACCCTGAACGTCACCCAGCCTAGAAGTGGCACCTGGCAGTGGGTACCACACAATGGACCATATTCAAGTCGTACAAGAAGTGATTTCCCGAAGTAATGAGTACGATCCACCTCTCCGCTTAGGATTTGTAGATTACGAAAAAGTATTTGATTCCATCTTCACCCAGCGGTTTGAAAGCATTAGAAAGTCAAATGTTTAAGGGGCCTAGATATCATAACTGATGACAATCAACCATTAGATTACATGAAGATACAAGGAAGATAAGGATCAGCAAGGGAGTGCAGCAGGGAGACACCGTATCACCGGGATCAGCAAGGGAGTGCAGCAGGGAGACACGTGTCACCAGGATCAGCAAGGGAGTGCAGCAGGGAGACACGTGTCACCAGGATCAGCAAGGGAGTGCAGCAGGGAGACACGTGTCACCAGGATCAGCAAGGGAGTGCAGCAGGGAGACACCGTGTCACCAGGATCAGCAAGGGAGTGCGGCAGGGAGACACCGTGTCACCAGGATCAGCAAGGGAGTGCGGCAGAGAGACACCATGTCACCAGGATCAGCAAGGGAGTGCGGCAGGGAGACACCGTGTCACCAGGATCAGCAAGGGAGTGCGGCAGGGAGACACCGTGTCACCAGGATCAGCAAGGGAGTGCGGCAGGGAGACACCGTGTCACCAGGATCAGCAAGGGAGTGCAGCAGGGAGACACCGTGTCACCAGGATCAGCAAGGGCGTGCGGCAGGGAGACACCGTGTCACCAGGATCAGCAAGGGAGTGCGGCAGAGAGACACCGTGTCACCAGGATCAGCAAGGGAGTGCGGCAGGGAGACACCATGTCACCAGGATCAGCAAGGGAGTGCGGCAGGGAGACACCGTGTCACCAGGATCAGCGAGGGAGACACCGTTGCACCATGATCAGTGAGGGAGTGTGGAAGGGAGACACCGTGTCACCAGGATCAGCGAGGGAGAGCGGCAGGGAGACATTGTGTCACCAGGATCAGCGAGGGAGTGTGACAGGGAGACACCGTGTCACCAGGATCAGTGAGGGAGTGCAGCAGCAGGGAGACACCATGTCACCAGGATCAGTGAGGGAGTGCGGCAGGGAGACACCGTGTCACCAGGATCAGTGAGGGAGTGCAGCAGCAGGGAGACACCATGTCACCAGGATCAGTAAGGGAGTGCAGCAGGGAGACACCGTGTCACCAGGATCAGCAAGGGAGTGCTGCAGGGAGACACCATGTCACCAGAATCAGCAAAGGAGTGCTGCAGGGAGACACCATGTCACCAGGATCAGCAAGGGAGTGCTGCAGGGAGACACCATGTCACCAGGATCAGCAAGAGAGTGCTGCAGGGAGACACCATGTCACCAGGATCAGCAAGGGAGTGCTGCAGGGAGACACCATGTCACCAGGATCAGCAAGGGAGTGCTGCAGGGAGACACCGTGTCACCAGGATCAGCAAGGGAGTGCTGCAGGGAGACACCATGTCACCAGGATCAGCAAGGGAGTGCTGCAGGGAGACACCGTGTCACCACGATCAGCGAGGGAGTGCGGCAGGGAGACACCGTGTCACCAGGATCAGTAAGGGAGTGCGGCAGGGAGACACCGTGTCACCAGGATCAGCAAGGGAGTGCGGCAGGGAGACACCGTGTCACCAGGATCAGTAAGGGAGTGCGGCAGGGAGACACCGTGTCACCACGATCAGCAAGGGAGTGCAGCAGGGAGACACCGTCTCACCAGGATCAGCGAGGGAGTGCGGCAGGGAGACACCGTGTCACCAGGATCAGTGAGGGAGTGCGGCAGGGAGACACCGTGTCACCAGGATCAGTAAGGGAGAGCGGCAGGGAGACACCATGTCACCAGGATCAGCAAGGGAGTGCTGCAGGGAGACACCGTGTCACCAGGATCAGCAAGGGAGTGCTGCAGGGAGACACCGTGTCACCAGGATCAGCAAGGGAGTGCGGCAGGGAGACACCGTGTCACCAGGATCAGTGAGGGAGTGCGGCAGGGAGACACCGTGTCACCAGGATCAGTGAGGGAGTGTGGCAGGGAGACACCGTGTCACCAGGATCAGTGAGGGAGTGCGGCAGGGAGACACCGTGTCACCAGGATCAGCAAGGGAGTGCAGCAGGGAGACACCGTGTCACCAGGATCAGCGAGGGAGTGCGGCAGGGAGACACCGTGTCACCAGGATCAGTGAGGGAGTGCGGCAGGGAGACACCGTGTCACCAGGATCAGTGAGGGAGTGTGGCAGGGAGACACCGTGTCACCAGGATCAGTGAGGGAGTGCGGCAGGGAGACACCGTGTCACCAGGATCAGTGAGGGAGTGTGACAGGGAGACACCGCGTCACCAGGATCAGTAAGGGAGTGTGGCAGGGAGACACCATGTCACCAGGATCAGTAAGGGAGTGCGGCAGGGAGACACCGTGTCACCAGGATCAGCAAGGGAGTGCGGCAGGGAGACACCGTGTCACCAGGATCAGTAAGGGAGTGCAGCAGCAGGGAGACACCGTGTCACCAGGATCAATAAGGGAGTGTGGCTGGGAGACACCATGTCACCAGGATCAGTGAGGGAGTGCGGCAGGGAGACACCGTGTCACCAGGATCAGCAAGGGAGTGCGGCAGGGAGACACCGTGTCACCAGGATCAGCGAGGGAGTGCGGCAGGGAGACACCGTGTCACCAGGATCAGTAAGGGAGTGCGGCAGCAGGGAGACACCGTGTCACCAGGATCAGTAAGGGAGTGCGGCAGCAGGGAGACACCGTGTCACCAGGATCAGCAAGGGAGTGCGGCAGGGAGACACCGTGTCACCAGGATCAGTAAGGGAGTGCAGCAGGGAGACACCGCAGGACCTGGGAGATCATTGGGAAGTTTCATCCAGCAGTGGGGAGACACGGGCTGAAGGTGATGATGGTCTGTGTGTGTGTGTGTCACTGTGTGTGTGTGTGTGTGTGTGTGTGTGTGTGTGTGTGTGTGTGTGCCCTCAGTTTGATTTAATGAATTGAAAGCACATTGTGTGTTATGGACACGGACACATATATATGTGATACATACACGTGTGATACATACACTTTTGATACATACATATGTGTGATACATACATGTGTGTGATACATACATGTGTGTGATACATACATGTGTGATACATACATGTGTGATACTTTGCTCCCTTCCAGCACTAGGGACTTCCTCTATATCAGGGGTGGGCAACTCCGGTCCTCAAGTGCTACAACAGGTCAGGTTTTCAGGATATCCCTGCTTCAGCACAGGTGGTGCAGTCAAAGAGTGAGCCACCTGTGCTGAAGCAGTGATATCCTTCAAATGGTACTTGGTCACCCCCGCATGTATGTCCTGTTATGGATTATATGAATTTCCCCTGCCTCCCTCCCCAGGGGGGGCCTCGTTCTCACACACAGTAACCCAGGGGGGGCCTCGTTCTCACACACAGTAACCCTGGGGGGGCCTCGTTCTCACACACAGTAACCCAGGGGGGGCCTCGTTCTCACACACAGTAACCCAGGGGGGGCCTCGTTCTCACACACGGTAACCCAGGGGGGGCCTCGTTCTCACACACAGTAACCCAGGGGGGGCCTCGTTCTCACACACAGTAACCCAGGGGGGGCCTCGTTCTCACACACAGTAACCCAGGGGGGGCCTCGTTCTCACACACAGTAACCCAGGGGGGGCCTCGTTCTCACACACAGTAACCCAGGGGGGGCCTCGTTCTCACACACAGTAACCCAGGGGGGCCTCGGTCTCACACACAGTAACCCAAGGGGGGGCCTCGTTCTCACACACAGTAACCCAGGGGGGGCCTCGTTCTCACACACAGTAACCCAGGGGGGGCCTCGTTCTCACACACAGTAACCCAGGGGGGGGCCTCGCTCTCACACACAGTAACCCTGGGGGGGCCTCGTTCTCACACACAGTAACCCAGGGGGGGCCGCGTTCTCACACACAGTAACCCAGGGGGGGCCTCGCTCTCACACACAGTAACCCTGGGGGGGCCTCGTTCTCACACACGGTAACCCAGGGGGGGCCTCGTTCTCACACACGGTAACCCAGGGGGGGCCTCGCTCTCACATACAGTAACCCAGGGGGGGCCGCGTTCTCACACACAGTAACCCAGGGGGGGCCTCGTTCTCACACACGGTAACCCAGGGGGGGCCTCGCTCTCACACACGGTAACCCAGGGGGGGCCGCGTTCTCACACACAGTAACCCAGGGGGGGCCTCGCTCTCACACACAGTAACCCTGGGGGGGCCTCGCTCTCACACACAGTAACCCAGGGGGGGCCGCGTTCTCACACACGGTAACCCAGGGGGGGGGGCTCGTTCTCACACACGGTAACCCAGGGGGGGCCTCGTTCTCACACACAGTAACCCAGGGGGGGCCTCGTTCTCACACACAGTAACCCAGGGGGGGCCTCGTTCTCACACACAGTAACCCAGGGGGGGCCTCGTTCTCACACACAGTAACCCAGGGGGGGCCTCGTTCTCACACACGGTAACCCAGGGGGGGCCTCGTTCTCACACACGGTAACCCAGGGGGGGCCTCGTTCTCACACACAATAACCCTGGGGGGGCCTCGTTCTCACACACAGTAACCCAGGGGGGGCCTCGTTCTCACACACAGTAACCCAGGGGGGGCCTCGTTCTCACACACGGTAACCCAGGGGGGGCCTCGTTCTCACACACAATAACCCAGGGGGGGCCTCGTTCTCACACACAGTAACCCAGGGGGGGGGGCTCGTTCTCACACACAGTAACCCAGGGGGGGCCTCGCTCTCACACACAGTAACCCAGGGGGGGCCTCGTTCTCACACACAGTAACCCAGGGGGGGCCTCGTTCTCACACACAATAACCCAGGGGGGGCCTCGTTCTCACACACAGTAACCCAGGGGGGGCCTCGCTCTCACACACAGTAACCCAGGGGGGGCCTCGTTCTCACACACAATAACCCAGGGGGGGCCTCGTTCTCACACACAGTAACCCAGGGGGGGCCTCGCTCTCACACACAGTAACCCAGGGGGGGCCTCGTTCTCACACACGGTAACCCAGGGGGGGCCTCGTTCTCACACACGGTAACCCAGGGGGGCCACGTTCTCACACTCAGTAACCCAGGGGGGGCCTCGTTCTCACACACAGTAACCCAGGGGGGGCCGCGTTCTCACACACAGTAACCCAGGGGGGGCCTCGTTCTCACACACAGTAACCCAGGGGGGGCCGCGTTCTCACACACAGTAACCCAGGGGGGGCCTCGTTCTCACACACAGTAACCCAGGGGGGGCCTCGCTCTCACACACAGTAACCCAGGGGGGGCCTCGCTCTCACACACGGTAACCCAGGGGGGCCTCGCTCTCACACACGGTAACCCAGGGGGGGCCTCGTTCTCACACACAGTAACCCAGGGGGGGCCTCGCTCTCACACACGGTAACTCAGGGGGGAGGGGCCCTCGCTCTCACACACAGTAACCCAGGGGGAGCCTCGTTCTCACACACAGTAACCCAGGGGGAGCCTCGTTCTCACACACAGTAACCCAGGGGGGGCCTCGTTCTCACACACAGTAACCCAGGGGGGGCCCCTCGCTCTCACACACAGTAACCCAGGGGGGGCCCCTCGCTCTCACACACAGTAACCCAGGGGGGCCTCGTTCTCACACACGGTAACCCAGGGGGGGCCTCGCTCTCACATACAGTAACCCAGGGGGGGCCGCGTTCTCACACACAGTAACCCAGGGGGGGCCTCGTTCTCACACACGGTAACCCAGGGGGGGCCTCGCTCTCACACACGGTAACCCAGGGGGGGCCGCGTTCTCACACACAGTAACCCAGGGGGGGCCTCGCTCTCACACACAGTAACCCTGGGGGGGCCTCGTTCTCACACACAGTAACCCAGGGGGGGCCTCGCTCTCACACACAGTAACCCAGGGGGGGCCGCGTTCTCACACACGGTAACCCAGGGGGGGGGGGCTCGTTCTCACACACGGTAACCCAGGGGGGGCCTCGTTCTCACACACAGTAACCCAGGGGGGGCCTCGTTCTCACACACAGTAACCCAGGGGGGGCCTCGTTCTCACACACAGTAACCCAGGGGGGGCCTCGTTCTCACACACAGTAACCCAGGGGGGGCCTCGTTCTCACACACGGTAACCCAGGGGGGGCCTCGTTCTCACACACGGTAACCCAGGGGGGGCCTCGTTCTCACACACAATAACCCTGGGGGGGCCTCGTTCTCACACACAGTAACCCAGGGGGGGCCTCGTTCTCACACACAGTAACCCAGGGGGGGCCTCGTTCTCACACACGGTAACCCAGGGGGGGCCTCGTTCTCACACACAATAACCCAGGGGGGGCCTCGTTCTCACACACAGTAACCCAGGGGGGGGGGCTCGTTCTCACACACAGTAACCCAGGGGGGCCTCGCTCTCACACACAGTAACCCAGGGGGGGCCTCGTTCTCACACACAGTAACCCAGGGGGGGCCTCGTTCTCACACACAATAACCCAGGGGGGGCCTCGTTCTCACACACAGTAACCCAGGGGGGGCCTCGCTCTCACACACAGTAACCCAGGGGGGGCCTCGTTCTCACACACAATAACCCAGGGGGGGCCTCGCTCTCACACACAGTAACCCAGGGGGGGCCTCGCTCTCACACACAGTAACGCAGGGGGGGCCTCGTTCTCACACACGGTAACCCAGGGGGGGCCTCGTTCTCACACACGGTTACCCAGGGGGGCCACGTTCTCACACTCAGTAACCCAGGGGGGGCCTCGTTCTCACACACAGTAACCCAGGGGGGGCCGCGTTCTCACACACAGTAACCCAGGGGGGGCCTCGTTCTCACACACAGTAACCCAGGGGGGGCCGCGTTCTCACACACAGTAACCCAGGGGGGGCCTCGTTCTCACACACAGTAACCCAGGGGGGGCCTCGCTCTCACACACAGTAACCCAGGGGGGGCCTCGCTCTCACACACGGTAACCCAGGGGGGCCTCGCTCTCACACACGGTAACCCAGGGGGGGCCTCGTTCTCACACACAGTAACCCAGGGGGGGCCTCGCTCTCACACACGGTAACTCAGGGGGGAGGGGCCCTCGCTCTCACACACAGTAACCCAGGGGGAGCCTCGTTCTCACACACAGTAACCCAGGGGGAGCCTCGTTCTCACACACGGTAACCCAGGGGGGGCCTCGCTCTCACACACAGTAACCCAGGGGGGGCCCCTCGCTCTCACACACAGTAACCCAGGGGGGCCTCGTTCTCACACACGGTAACCCAGGGGGGGCCTCGTTCTCACACACAGTAACCCAGGGGGGGCCTCGTTCTCACACACGGTAACCCAGGGGGGGTCTCGTTCTCACACACAGTAACCCAGGGGGGGCCTCGTTCTCACACACGGTAACCCAGGGGGGGCCTCGTTCTCACACACAGTAACCCAGGGGGGGCCTCGTTCTCACACACGGTAACCCAGGGGGGGCCTCGTTCTCACACACGGTAACCCAGGGGGGGCCTCGTTCTCACACACGGTAACCCAGGGGGGGCCTCGTTCTCACACACGGTAACCCAGGGGGGGCCTCGTTCTCACACACGGTAACCCAGGGGGGGCCGCGTTCTCACACACAGTAACCCAGGGGGGGCCTCGTTCTCACACACGGTAACCCAGGGGGGCCTCGTTCTCACACACAGTAACCCAGGGGGGGGGCCTCGCTCTCACACACAGTAACCCAGGGGGGGCCTCGTTCTCACACACAGTAACCCAGGGGGGCCTCGCTCTCACACACGGTAACCCAGGGGGGGGGCCTCGCTCTCACACACTGTAACCCAGGGGGGCCTCGTTCTCACACACAGTAAACCAGGGGGGGCCGCGTTCTCACACACAGTAAACCAGGGGGGGCCGCGTTCTCACACACGGTAACCCAGGGGGGGCCTCGTTCTCACACACGGTAACCCAGGGGGGGCGAGGTTCTCACACACAGTAACCCAGGGGGGGCCTCGTTCTCACACACAGTAACCCAGGGGGGGCCTCGTTCTCACACACGGTAACCCAGGGGGGGCCTCGCTCTCACACACAGTAACCCAGGGGGGGGGCCTCGCTCTCACACACAGTAACCCAGGGGGGGCCTCGTTCTCACACACAGTAACCCAGGGGGGGCCTCGTTCTCACACACAGTAAACCAGGGGGGGCCTCGTTCTCACACACAGTAACCCAGGGGGGCCTCGTTCTCACACACAGTAACCCAGGGGGGGCCTCGCTCTCACACACGGTAACCCAGGGGGGGCATCGTTCTCACACACGGTAACCCAGGGGGGGCATCGTTCTCACACACGGTAACCCAGGGGGGGCCTCGTTCTCACACACGGTAACCCAGGGGGGGCCTCGTTCTCACACACGGTAACCCAGGGGGGGCCTCGTTCTCACACACAGTAACCCAGGGGGGCCTCGTTCTCATACACAGTAACCCAGGGGGGGGGAGGTTCTCACACACAGTAACCCAGGGGGGGCCTCGCTCTCACACACGGTAACCCAGGGGGGGGGCTCGTTCTCACACACAGTAACCCAGGGGGGGCGAGGTTCTCACACACAGTAACCCAGGGGGGGGGGGGCCTCGTTCTCACACACAGTAACCCAGGGGGGGGGGCTCGTTCTCACACACAGTAACCCAGGGGGGGCCTCGTTCTCACACACAGTAACCCAGGGGGGGCGAGGTTCTCACACACAGTAACCCAGGGGGGGGGCCTCGTTCTCACACACAGTAACCCAGGGGGGGCCTCGTTCTCACACACAGTAAACCAGGGGGGGCCTCGCTCTCACACACGGTAACCCAGGGGGGGCCTCGTTCTCACACACAGTAACCCAGGGGGGGCCTCGTTCTCACACACAGTAACCCAGGGGGGGCCTCGCTCTCACACACAGTAACCCAGGGGGGGCCTCGTTCTCACACACAGTAACCCAGGGGGGGCCTCGTTCTCACACACAGTAACCCAGGGGGGGCCTCGTTCTCACACACAATAACCCAGGGGGGGCCTCGTTCTCACACACAGTAACCCAGGGGGGGCCTCGCTCTCACACACAGTAACCCAGGGGGGGCCTCGTTCTCACACACAATAACCCAGGGGGGGCCTCGTTCTCACACACAGTAACCCAGGGGGGGCCTCGCTCTCACACACAGTAACCCAGGGGGGGCCTCGTTCTCACACACGGTAACCCAGGGGGGGCCTCGTTCTCACACACGGTAACCCAGGGGGGCCACGTTCTCACACTCAGTAACCCAGGGGGGGCCTCGTTCTCACACACAGTAACCCAGGGGGGGCCGCGTTCTCACACACAGTAACCCAGGGGGGGCCTCGTTCTCACACACAGTAACCCAGGGGGGGCCTCGCTCTCACACACAGTAACCCTGGGGGGGCCTCGTTCTCACACACAGTAACCCAGGGGGGGCCTCGCTCTCACACACAGTAACCCAGGGGGGGCCGCGTTCTCACACACGGTAACCCAGGGGGGGGGGCTCGTTCTCACACACGGTAACCCAGGGGGGGCCTCGTTCTCACACACAGTAACCCAGGGGGGGCCTCGTTCTCACACACAGTAACCCAGGGGGGGCCTCGTTCTCACACACAGTAACCCAGGGGGGGCCTCGTTCTCACACACAGTAACCCAGGGGGGGCCTCGTTCTCACACACGGTAACCCAGGGGGGGCCTCGTTCTCACACACGGTAACCCAGGGGGGGCCCCTCGCTCTCACACACAGTAACCCAGGGGGGGCCCCTCGCTCTCACACACAGTAACCCAGGGGGGCCTCGTTCTCACACACGGTAACCCAGGGGGGGCCTCGCTCTCACATACAGTAACCCAGGGGGGGCCGCGTTCTCACACACAGTAACCCAGGGGGGGCCTCGTTCTCACACACGGTAACCCAGGGGGGGCCTCGCTCTCACACACGGTAACCCAGGGGGGGCCGCGTTCTCACACACAGTAACCCAGGGGGGGCCTCGCTCTCACACACAGTAACCCTGGGGGGGCCTCGTTCTCACACACAGTAACCCAGGGGGGGCCTCGCTCTCACACACAGTAACCCAGGGGGGGCCGCGTTCTCACACACGGTAACCCAGGGGGGGGGGCTCGTTCTCACACACGGTAACCCAGGGGGGGGGGCTCGTTCTCACACACGGTAACCCAGGGGGGGCCTCGTTCTCACACACGGTAACCCAGGGGGGGCCTCGTTCTCACACACAGTAACCCAGGGGGGGCCTCGTTCTCACACACAGTAACCCAGGGGGGGCCTCGTTCTCACACACAGTTACCCAGGGGGGGCCTCGTTCTCACACACGGTAACCCAGGGGGGGCCTCGTTCTCACACACGGTAACCCAGGGGGGGCCTCGTTCTCACACTCAATAACCCTGGGGGGGCCTCGTTCTCACACACAGTAACCCAGGGGGGGCCTCGTTCTCACACACAGTAACCCAGGGGGGGCCTCGTTCTCACACACGGTAACCCAGGGGGGGCCTCGTTCTCACACACAATAACCCAGGGGGGGCCTCGTTCTCACACACAGTAACCCAGGGGGGGGGGCTCGTTCTCACACACAGTAACCCAGGGGGGGCCTCGCTCTCACACACAGTAACCCAGGGGGGGCCTCGTTCTCACACACAGTAACCCAGGGGGGGCCTCGTTCTCACACACAATAACCCAGGGGGGGCCTCGTTCTCACACACAGTAACCCAGGGGGGGCCTCGCTCTCACACACAGTAACCCAGGGGGGGCCTCGTTCTCACACACAGTAACCCAGGGGGGGCCTCGTTCTCACACACGGTAACCCAGGGGGGGCCTCGTTCTCACACACGGTAACCCAGGGGGGGCCTCGTTCTCACACACGGTAACCCAGGGGGGGCCTCGTTCTCACACACGGTAACCCAGGGGGGGCCTCGTTCTCACACACGGTAACCCAGGGGGGGCCGCGTTCTCACACACGGTAACCCAGGGGGGCCTCGTTCTCACACACAGTAACCCAGGGGGGGCCTCGCTCTCACACACAGTAACCCAGGGGGGGCATCGTTCTCACACACAGTAACCCAGGGGGGCCTCGCTCTCACACACTGTAACCCAGGGGGGGCCTCGTTCTCACACACAGTAACCCAGGGGGGGCCTCGTTCTCACACACGGTAACCCAGGGGGGGCCTCGTTCTCACACACAATAACCCTGGGGGGGCCTCGTTCTCACACACAGTAACCCAGGGGGGGCCTCGTTCTCACACACAGTAAACCAGGGGGGGCCGCGTTCTCACACACAGTAAACCAGGGGGGGCCGCGTTCTCACACACGGTAACCCAGGGGGGGCCTCGTTCTCACACACGGTAACCCAGGGGGGGCGAGGTTCTCACACACAGTAACCCAGGGGGGGCCTCGTTCTCACACACAGTAACCCAGGGGGGGGCTCGTTCTCACACACGGTAACCCAGGGGGGGCCTCGCTCTCACACACAGTAACCCAGGGGGGGGGCCTCGCTCTCACACACAGTAACCCAGGGGGGGCCTCGTTCTCACACACAGTAACCCAGGGGGGGCCTCGTTCTCACACACAGTAAACCAGGGGGGGCCTCGTTCTCACACACAGTAACCCAGGGGGGCCTCGTTCTCACACACAGTAACCCAGGGGGGGCCTCGCTCTCACACACAGTAACCCAGGGGGGGCCTCGCTCTCACACACAGTAACCCAGGGGGGGCCTCGCTCTCACACACAGTAACCCAGGGGGGCCTCGTTCTCACACACAGTAACCCAGGGGGGGCCTCGCTCTCACACACAGTAACCCAGGGGGGGCCTCGCTCTCACACACAGTAACCCAGGGGGGGCCTCGCTCTCACACACGGTAACCCAGGGGGGGCATCGTTCTCACACACGGTAACCCAGGGGGGGCCTCGTTCTCACACACGGTAACTCAGGGGGGGCCTCGTTCTCACACACGGTAACCCAGGGGGGGCCTCGTTCTCACACACAGTAACCCAGGGGGGCCTCGTTCTCATACACAGTAACCCAGGGGGGGGGAGGTTCTCACACACAGTAACCCAGGGGGGGCCTCGCTCTCACACACGGTAACCCAGGGGGGGGGCTCGTTCTCACACACAGTAACCCAGGGGGGGCGAGGTTCTCACACACAGTAACCCAGGGGGGGCCTCGTTCTCACACACAGTAACCCAGGGGGGGCGAGGTTCTCACACACAGTAACCCAGGGGGGGGGCCTCGTTCTCACACACAGTAACCCAGGGGGGGCCTCGTTCTCACACACAGTAAACCAGGGGGGGCCTCGCTCTCACACACGGTAACCCAGGGGGGGCCTCGTTCTCACACACAGTAACCCAGGGGGGGCCTCGTTCTCACACACAGTAACCCAGGGGGGGCCTCGTTCTCACACACGGTAACCCAGGGGGGGCCTCGTTCTCACACACGGTAACCCAGGGGGGGCCTCGTTCTCACACACGGTAACCCAGGGGGGGCCGCGTTCTCACACACAGTAACCCAGGGGGGCCTCGTTCTCACACACAGTAACCCAGGGGGGGCCTCGCTCTCACACACAGTAACCCAGGGGGGGCCTCGTTCTCACACACAGTAACCCAGGGGGGCCTCGCTCTCACACACGGTAACCCAGGGGGGGGGCCTCGCTCTCACATACAGTAAACCAGGGGGGGCCGCGTTCTCACACACAGTAAACCAGGGGGGGCCGCGTTCTCACACACGGTAACCCAGGGGGGGCCTCGTTCTCACACACGGTAACCCAGGGGGGGCGAGGTTCTCACACACAGTAACCCAGGGGGGGCCTCGTTCTCACACACGGTAACCCAGGGGGGGCCTCGCTCTCACACACAGTAACCCAGGGGGGGGGCCTCGCTCTCACACACAGTAACCCAGGGGGGGCCTCGTTCTCACACACAGTAACCCAGGGGGGGCCTCGTTCTCACACACAGTAAACCAGGGGGGGCCTCGTTCTCACACACAGTAACCCAGGGGGGCCTCGTTCTCACACACAGTAACCCAGGGGGGGCCTCGCTCTCACACACGGTAACCCAGGGGGGGCATCGTTCTCACACACGGTAACCCAGGGGGGGCATCGTTCTCACACACGGTAACCCAGGGGGGGCCTCGTTCTCACACACGGTAACCCAGGGGGGGCCTCGTTCTCACACACGGTAACCCAGGGGGGGCCTCGTTCTCACACACGGTAACCCAGGGGGGCCTCGTTCTCATACACAGTAACCCAGGGGGGGGGAGGTTCTCACACACAGTAACCCAGGGGGGGCCTCGCTCTCACACACGGTAACCCAGGGGGGGGGCTCGTTCTCACACACAGTAACCCAGGGGGGGCGAGGTTCTCACACACAGTAACCCAGGGGGGGGGGCCTCGTTCTCACACACAGTAACCCAGGGGGGGGGGCTCGTTCTCACACACAGTAACCCAGGGGGGGCCTCGTTCTCACACACAGTAACCCAGGGGGGGCGAGGTTCTCACACACAGTAACCCAGGGGGGGGGCCTCGTTCTCACACACAGTAACCCAGGGGGGGCCTCGTTCTCACACACAGTAAACCAGGGGGGGCCTCGCTCTCACACACGGTAACCCAGGGGGGGCCTCGTTCTCACACACGGTAACCCAGGGGGGGCCTCGTTCTCACACACAGTAACCCAGGGGGGGCCTCGCTCTCACACACAGTAACCCAGGGGGGGCCTCGTTCTCACACACAGTAACCCAGGGGGGGCCTCGTTCTCACACACAGTAACCCAGGGGGGGCCTCGCTCTCACACACAGTAACCCAGGGGGGGCCTCGCTCTCACACACAGTAACCCAGGGGGGGCCTCGTTCTCACACACAGTAACCCAGGGGGGGCCTCGCTCTCACACACAGTAACCCAGGGGGGGCCTCGCTCTCACACACAGTAACCCAGGGGGGGCCTCGCTCTCACACACAGTAACCCAGGGGGGGGGCCTCGTTCTCACACACAGTAACCCAGGGGGGGCCTCGTTCTCACACACGGTAACCCAGGGGGGGCCTCGTTCTCATACACGGTAACCCAGGGGGGGGAGGTTCTCACACACAGTAACCCAGGGGGGGCCTCGCTCTCACACACGGTAACCCAGGGGGGGGGGCTCGTTCTCACACACAGTAACCCAGGGGGGGCGAGGTTTTCACACACAGTAACCCAGGGGGGGGGGCCTCGTTCTCACACACAGTAACCCAGGGGGGGGGGCTCGTTCTCACACACAGTAACCCAGGGGGGGCCTCGTTCTCACACACAGTAACCCAGGGGGGGCCTCGCTCTCACACACAGTAACCCAGGGGGGGCCTCGTTCTCAAACACAGTAACCCAGGGGGGGCGAGGTTCTCACACACAGTAACCCAGGGGGGGGGCCTCGTTCTCACACACAGTAACCCAGGGGGGCCTCGTTCTCACACACAGTAACCCAGGGGGGGCCTCGTTCTCACACACAGTAACCCAGGGGGGGCCTCGTTCTCACACACAGTAACCCAGGGGGGGCCTCGTTCTCACACACGGTAACCCAGGGGGGGGCCTCGTTCTCACACACAGTAACCCAGGGGGGGCCTCGTTCTCACACACGGTAACCCAGGGGGGGCCTCGTTCTCATACACAGTAACCCAGGGGGGGGGGGGGTTCTCACACACAGTAACCCAGGGGGGGCCTCGCTCTCACACACGGTAACCCAGGGGGGGGGGGCTCGTTCTCACACACAGTAACCCAGGGGGGGCGAGGTTCTCACACACAGTAACCCAGGGGGGGGGCCTCGTTCTCACACACAGTAACCCAGGGGGGGGGGGGCTCGTTCTCACACACAGTAACCCAGGGGGGGCCTCGTTCTCACACACAGTAACCCAGGGGGGGCCTCGCTCTCACACACAGTAACCCAGGGGGGGCCTCGTTCTCACACACAGTAACCCAGGGGGGGCGAGGTTCTCACACACAGTAACCCAGGGGGGGCCTCGTTCTCACACACAGTAACCCAGGGGGGGCCTCGTTCTCACACACAGTAACCCAGGGGGGCCTCGTTCTCACACACAGTAACCCAGGGGGGGGCGAGGTTCTCACACACAGTAACCCAGGGGGGGCCTCGTTCTCACACACAGTAACCCAGGGGGGGCGAGGTTCTCACACACAGTAACCCAGGGGGGGGGCCTCGTTCTCACACACAGTAACCCAGGGGGGCCTCGTTCTCACACACAGTAACCCAGGGGGGGCCTCGTTCTCACACACAGTAACCCAGGGGGGGCCTCGTTCTCACACACAGTAACCCAGGGGGGCCTCGTTCTCACACACAGTAACCCAGGGGGGGCCTCGTTCTCACACACGGTAACCCAGGGGGGGGGCCTCGTTCTCACACACAGTAACCCAGGGGGGGGCCTCGTTCTCACACACAGTAACCCAGGGGGGGCCTCGTTCTCACACACGGTAACCCAGGGGGGGGCCTCGTTCTCACACACAGTAACCCAGGGGGGGCCTCGTTCTCACACACAGTAACCCAGGGGGGGCCTCGTTCTTACACACAGTAACCCAGGGGGGGCCTCGTTCTCACACACAGTAACCCAGGGGGGGGCGAGGTTCTCACACACAGTAACCCAGGGGGGGCCTCGTTCTCACACACAGTAACCCAGGGGGGGCGAGGTTCTCACACACAGTAACCCAGGGGGGGGGCCTCGTTCTCACACACAGTAACCCAGGGGGGGCCTCGTTCTCACACACAGTAACCCAGGGGGGGCCTCGTTCTCACACACAGTAACCCAGGGGGGGCCTCGTTCTCACACACAGTAACCCAGGGGGGGCCTCGTTCTCACACACAGTAACCCAGGGGGGGCCTCGTTCTCACACACAGTAACCCAGGGGGGGCCTCGTTCTCACACACGGTAACCCAGGGGGGGGGGCCTCGTTCTCACACACGGTAACCCAGGGGGGGCCTCGCTCTCACACACGGTAAACCAGGGGGGGGCCTCGCTCTCACACACGGTAACCCAGGGGGGGCCTCGTTCTCACACACGGTAACCCAGGGGGGGCCTCGTTCTCACACACAGTAACCCAGGGGGGGCCTCGCTCTCACACACAGTAACCCAAGGGGGGGCCTCGTTCTCACACACAGTAAACCAGGGGGGGCCTCGTTCTCACACACAGTAACCCAGGGGGGGCCGCGTTCTCACACACAGTAACCCAGGGGGGGCCGCGTTCTCACACACAGTAACCCAGGGGGGGCCTCGTTCTCACACACGGTAACCCAGGGGGGGCATCGTTCTCACACACGGTAACCCAGGGGGGGCCTCGTTCTCACACACGGTAACCCAGGGGGGGCCTCGTTCTCAAACACAGAGTCACCCAGGGGGGGCCTCGTTCTCACACACAGTAACCCAGGGGGGGCCTCGCTCTCACACACAGTAACCCAGGGGGGGCCTCGTTCTCACACACAGTAACCCAGGGGGGGCCTCGTTCTCACACACAGTAACCCAGGGGGGGCCTCGTTCTCAAACACAGAGTCACCCAGGGGGGGCGGCCTCGTTCTCACACACGGTAACCCAGGGGGGGCCTCGTTCTCACACACAGTAACCCAGGGGGGGCCTCGTTCTCACACACAGTAACCCAGGGGGGGCCTCGCTCTCACACACAGTAACCCAGGGGGGGGCCGCGTTCTCACACACAGTAACCCAGGGGGGGCCTCGTTCTCACACACAGTAACCCAGGGGGGGCCTCGTTCTCACACACAGTAACCCAGGGGGGGCCTCGTTCTCACACACAGTAACCCAGGGGGGGCCTCGCTCTCACACACAGTAACCCAGGGGGGCCGCGTTCTCACACACAGTAACCCAGGGGGGCCTCGTTCTCACACACAGTAACCCAGGGGGGGCCTCGCTCTCACACACAGTAACCCAGGGGGGGCCGCGTTCTCACACACAGTAACCCAGGGGGGGCCTCGTTCTCACACACAGTAACCCAGGGGGGGCCTCGTTCTCACACACGGTAACCCAGGGGGGGCATCGTTCTCACACACGGTAACCCAGGGGGGGCCTCGTTCTCACACACGGTAACCCAGGGGGGGCCTCGTTCTCAAACACAGAGTCACCCAGGGGGGGCCTCGTTCTCACACACAGTAACCCAGGGGGGGCCTCGTTCTCACACACGGTAACCCAGGGGGGGCCTCGTTCTCACACACAGTAACCCAGGGGGGGCCTCGTTCTCACACACAGTAACCCAGGGGGGGCCTCGCTCTCACACACAGTAACCCAGGGGGGGCCGCGTTCTCACACACAGTAACCCAGGGGGGGCCTCGTTCTCACACACAGTAACCCAGGGGGGGCCTCGTTCTCACACACAGTAACCCAGGGGGGGCCTCGTTCTCACACACGGTAACCCAGGGGGGGCCTCGTTCTCACACACAGTAACCCAGGGGGGGCGAGGTTCTCACACACAGTAACCCAGGGGGGGCCTCGTTCTCACACACAGTAACCCAGGGGGGGCCTCGCTAACACAGTAACCCAGGGGGGCCTCGTTCTCACACACAGTAAACCAGGGGGGCCTCGTTCTCACACACAGTAAACCAGGGGGGGCCTCGTTCTCACACACAGTAACCCAGGGGGGGGGCCTCGTTCTCACACACGGTAACCCAGGGGGGGCCTCGTTCTCACACACAGTAACCCAGGGGGGCCTCGTTCTCACACACAGTAACCCAGGGGGGCCTCGCTCTCACACACGGTAACCCAGGGGGGGCCTCGGTCTCACACACGGTAACCCAGGGGGGGCCTCGTTCTCACACACAGTAACCCAGGGGGGGCCTCGTTCTCACACACAGTAACCCAGGGGGGGCCTCGTTCTCACACACAGTAACCCAGGGGGGGGCCTCGTTCTCACACACAGTAACCCAGGGGGGGGGTCTCGTTCTCACACACAGTAACCCAGGGGGGGCCTCGTTCTCACACACAGTAACCCAGGGGGGGCCTCGTTCTCACACACAGTAACCCAGGGGGGGCCTCGCTCTCACACACGGTAACCCAGGGGGGGGCCTCGCTCTCACACACGGTAACCCAGGGGGGGCCTCGTTCTCACACACAGTAACCCAGGGGGGGGTCTCGTTCTCACACACGGTAACCCAGGGGGGGGTCTCGTTCTCACACACGGTAACCCAGGGGGGGCCTCGCTCTCACACACAGTAACCCAGGGGGGGCCGCGTTCTCACACAGTAACCCAGGGGGGGCCTCGTTCTGACACACAGTAACCCAGGGGGGGCCTCGTTCTCACACACAGTAACCCAGGGGGGGGCCTCGTTCTCACACACAGTAACCCAGGGGGGGCCTCGTTCTCACACACAGTAACCCAGGGGGGGCCTCGCTCTCACACACAGTAACCCAGGGGGGGCCTCGTTCTCACACACGGTAACCCAGGGGGGGCCTCGTTCTCACACACGGTAACCCAGGGGGGGCCTCGTTCTCAAACACAGAGTCACCCAGGGGGGGCCTCGTTCTCACACACAGTAACCCAGGGGGGGCCTCGTTCTCACACACGGTAACCCAGGGGGGGCCTCGTTCTCACACACGGTAACCCAGGGGGGGCCTCGTTCTCAAACACAGAGTCACCCAGGGGGGGGGCCTCGCCTCGTTCTCACACACAGTAACCCAGGGGGGGCCTCGTTCTCACACACAGTAACCCAGGGGGGGCCTCGCTCTCACACACAGTAACCCAGGGGGGGCCGCGTTCTCACACACAGTAACCCAGGGGGGGCCTCGTTCTCACACACAGTAACCCAGGGGGGGCCTCGTTCTCACACACAGTAACCCAGGGGGGGCCTCGTTCTCACACACAGTAACCCAGGGGGGGCATCGTTCTCACACACGGTAACCCAGGGGGGCCTCGTTCTCACACACGGTAACCCAGGGGGGGCCTCGTTCTCAAACACAGAGTCACCCAGGGGGGGCCTCGTTCTCACACACAGTAACCCAGGGGGGGCCTCGTTCTCACACACGGTAACCCAGGGGGGGCCTCGTTCTCACACACGGTAACTCAGGGGGGGCCTCGTTCTCACACACGGTAACCCAGGGGGGGCCTCGTTCTCACACACGGTAACCCAGGGGGGGCCGCGTTCTCACACACAGTAACCCAGGGGGGGCCGCGTTCTCACACACAGTAACCCAGGGGGGGGCCTCGTTCTCACACACGGTAACCCAGGGGGGGCCTCGTTCTCACACACGGTAACCCAGGGGGGGCCTCGTTCTCGCACACGGTTACCCAGGGGGGGCCTCGCTCTCACACACAGTAACCCAGGGGGGGCCTCGTTCTCACACACAGTAAACCAGGGGGGGCCTCGTTCTCACACACAGTAAACCAGGGGGGGCCTCGTTCTCACACACAGTAACCCAGGGGGGGGGGCCTCGTTCTCACACACAGTAACCCAGGGGGGGGCCGCGTTCTCACACACAGTAACCCAGGGGGGGCCTCGTTCTCACACACAGTAACCCAGGGGGGGCCTCGCTCTCACACACAGTAACCCAGGGGGGGCCTCGTTCTCACACACAGTAACCCAGGGGGGGCCGCGTTCTCACACACGGTAACCCAGGGGGGGCCTCGTTCTCACACACAGTAACCCAGGGGGGCCTCGTTCTCACACACAGTAACCCAGGGGGGCCTCGCTCTCACACACGGTAACCCAGGGGGGGCCTCGGTCTCACACACGGTAACCCAGGGGGGGCCTCGTTCTCACACACGGTAACCCAGGGGGGGCCTCGTTCTCACACACAGTAACCCAGGGGGGGCCTCGTTCTCACACACAGTAACCCAGGGGGGGGGCCTCGTTCTCACACACAGTAACCCAGGGGGGGGGGTCTCGTTCTCACACACAGTAACCCAGGGGGGGCCTCGTTCTCACACACAGTAACCCAGGGGGGGCCTCGTTCTCACACACAGTAACCCAGGGGGGGCCTCGCTCTCACACACGGTAACCCAGGGGGGGGCCTCGCTCTCACACACAGTAACCCAGGGGGGGCCTCGTTCTCACACACAGTAACCCAGGGGGGGGTCTCGTTCTCACACACGGTAACCCAGGGGGGGGTCTCGTTCTCACACACGGTAACCCAGGGGGGGCCTCGCTCTCACACACAGTAACCCAGGGGGGGCCGCGTTCTCACACAGTAACCCAGGGGGGGCCTCGTTCTGACACACAGTAACCCAGGGGGGGCCTCGTTCTCACACACAGTAAACCCAGGGGGGGGCCTCGTTCTCACACACAGTAACCCAGGGGGGGCCTCGTTCTCACACACAGTAACCCAGGGGGGGCCTCGCTCTCACACACAGTAACCCAGGGGGGCCTCGTTCTCACACACGGTAACCCAGGGGGGGCCTCGTTCTCATACACAGTAACCCAGGGGGGGGGGGGTTCTCACACACAGTAACCCAGGGGGGGCCTCGCTCTCACACACGGTAACCCAGGGGGGGGGGGGCTCGTTCTCACACACAGTAACCCAGGGGGGGCGAGGTTCTCACACACAGTAACCCAGGGGGGGGGCCTCGTTCTCACACACAGTAACCCAGGGGGGGGGGGGCTCGTTCTCACACACAGTAACCCAGGGGGGGCCTCGTTCTCACACACAGTAACCCAGGGGGGGCCTCGCTCTCACACACAGTAACCCAGGGGGGGCCTCGTTCTCACACACAGTAACCCAGGGGGGGCGAGGTTCTCACACACAGTAACCCAGGGGGGGGCCTCGTTCTCACACACAGTAACCCAGGGGGGGCCTCGTTCTCACACACAGTAACCCAGGGGGGGCCTCGTTCTCACACACAGTAACCCAGGGGGGGGCGAGGTTCTCACACACAGTAACCCAGGGGGGGCCTCGTTCTCACACACAGTAACCCAGGGGGGGCGAGGTTCTCACACACAGTAACCCAGGGGGGGGGCCTCGTTCTCACACACAGTAACCCAGGGGGGGCCTCGTTCTCACACACAGTAACCCAGGGGGGGCCTCGTTCTCACACACAGTAACCCAGGGGGGGCCTCGTTCTCACACACAGTAACCCAGGGGGGGCCTCGTTCTCACACACAGTAACCCAGGGGGGGCCTCGTTCTCACACACGGTAACCCAGGGGGGGGGGCCTCGTTCTCACACACAGTAACCCAGGGGGGCCTCGTTCTCACACACAGTAACCCAGGGGGGGCCTCGTTCTCACACACGGTAACCCAGGGGGGGGCCTCGTTCTCACACACAGTAACCCAGGGGGGGCCTCGTTCTCACACACAGTAACCCAGGGGGGGCCTCGTTCTCACACACAGTAACCCAGGGGGGGCCTCGTTCTCACACACAGTAACCCAGGGGGGGGCGAGGTTCTCACACACAGTAACCCAGGGGGGGCCTCGTTCTCACACACAGTAACCCAGGGGGGGCGAGGTTCTCACACACAGTAACCCAGGGGGGGGGCCTCGTTCTCACACACAGTAACCCAGGGGGGGCCTCGTTCTCACACACAGTAACCCAGGGGGGGCCTCGTTCTCACACACAGTAACCCAGGGGGGGCCTCGTTCTCACACACAGTAACCCAGGGGGGGCCTCGTTCTCACACACAGTAACCCAGGGGGGGCCTCGTTCTCACACACAGTAACCCAGGGGGGGCCTCGTTCTCACACACGGTAACCCAGGGGGGGGGGCCTCGTTCTCACACACGGTAACCCAGGGGGGGCCTCGCTCTCACACACAGTAAACCAGGGGGGGCCTCGCTCTCACACACGGTAACCCAGGGGGGGCCTCGTTCTCACACACGGTAACCCAGGGGGGGCCTCGTTCTCACACACAGTAACCCAGGGGGGGCCTCGCTCTCACACACAGTAACCCAAGGGGGGGCCTCGTTCTCACACACAGTAAAACCAGGGGGGGCCTCGTTCTCACACACAGTAACCCAGGGGGGGCCGCGTTCTCACACACAGTAACCCAGGGGGGGCCGCGTTCTCACACACAGTAACCCAGGGGGGGCCTCGTTCTCACACACGGTAACCCAGGGGGGGCATCGTTCTCACACACGGTAACCCAGGGGGGGCCTCGTTCTCACACACAGTAACCCAGGGGGGGCCTCGTTCTCAAACACAGAGTCACCCAGGGGGGGCCTCGCTCTCACACACAGTAACCCAGGGGGGGCCTCGTTCTCACACACAGTAACCCAGGGGGGGCCTCGTTCTCACACACAGTAACCCAGGGGGGGCCTCGTTCTCACACACAGTAACCCAGGGGGGGCCTCGTTCTCACACACAGTAACCCAGGGGGGGCCTCGTTCTCAAACACAGAGTCACCCAGGGGGGGCGGCCTCGTTCTCACACACAGTAACCCAGGGGGGGGCCTCGCTCTCACACACAGTAACCCAGGGGGGGGCCTCGCTCTCACACACAGTAACCCAGGGGGGGCGAGGTTCTCACACACAGTAACCCAGGGGGGGCCTCGTT
>NW_027455831.1:0-30064 GCF_040206685.1 Ascaphus truei
TAAGAGAGAGGGGGTGGCGATGGGAGGATGAAAGAGAAGCAATAGATGGGGAGGGGCGAGAGATGGGGAGGGGCGAGAGATGGGGAGGGGCGAGAGATGGGGAGGGGCGAGAGATGGGGAGGGGCGAGAGATGGGGAGGGGCGAGAGATGGGGAGGGGCGAGAGATGGGGAGGGACGAGAGATGGGGAGGGGCGAGAGATGGGGAGGGGCGAGAGATGGGGAGGGGCGAGAGATGGGGAGGGGCGAGAGATGGGGAGGGGCGAGAGATGGGGAGGGCGAGAGATGGGGAGGGGGAGAGATGGGGAGGGGCGAGGGATGGCATTATATTATTGATAGACACACACACACAGACACACACAGAGACAGACACGCCGACAGAGACAGAGAGACGCACAGACGCACACAGATACAGAGAGACACACAGACGCACACAGGCAGACAGACACACAGACAGACAGACACACAGACAGACAGACACACAGACAGACACACAGACACACAGACAGACACACAGACACACAGACAGACACACAGACAGACACACAGACACACAGACAGACACACAGACACACAGACAGACACACAGACACACAGACAGACACACAGACACACAGACAGACACACAGACACACAGACAGACACACAGACACACAGACAGACACACAGACACACAGACAGACACACAGACACACACAGACACACAGACACACAGACACACAGACAGACACACAGACAGACACACAGACAGACACACAGACAGATACACAGATACAGAGAGACACACAGACGCACACAGGCAGACACACAGGCAGACACACAGAGAGACACACAGAGAGACACACAGAGAGACACACAGAGAGACACACAGAGAGACACACAGAGAGACACACAGAGAGACACAGACGCAGAGACACACAGCTACACAGAGATAGACAGACAGACAGACAGACACGCCGACACACCGACACACCCAGATACAGACAGACAGACACACAGACACAGAGACACACACATAGATACACCCACAGACACGCACACAGACAGGCACACAGACAGGCACACAGACAGGCACACAGACAGGCACACAGACAGGCACACAGACAGGCACACAGACAGACACACAGACAGACACACAGACAGACACACAGACAGACACACAGACAGACACACAGACAGACACACACAGACAGACACACAGAGACACACACATACACACACACACAGACACAGGCACACAGACACACACACACACAGACAGGCACACAGACAGGCACACAGACAGGCACACAGACAGGCACACAGACAGGCACACAGACAGGCACACAGACAGGCACACACACACACACACACACACACAGACAGGCACACAGACAGGCACACACACACACACACACACACAGACAGGCACACAGACAGACAGACACACACAGACAGACAGGCACACAGACAGGCACACAGACAGGCACACAGACAGGCACACAGACACACACACACACAGACAGGCACACAGACAGGCACACACACACACACAGACAGGCACACAGACAGACACACAGAGATACAGAGACACACAGACAGACACACAGAGATACAGAGACACACAGACAGACACACAGAGATACAGAGACACACAGGCACAGAGACACACAGGCACAGAGACACACAGAGACACACACATACACACAGACACACACACGCAGACACACGCAGACAGACAGACACACATACAGACACACACACAGACAGACACACACAGACAGACACACAGACAGACACACACAGACAGACAGACACACAGAGATACAGAGACACACACATACACACACACACACACAGAGATACAGAGACACACACATACACACAGAGATACATAGACACACAAACACACATACACACAGAGATACAGAGACACACACACACACACATACACACAGAGATACAGAGACATACACACACACACACACACACACAGACACACAGAGACACACACACACACACACACACACACAGACACACAGAGTCACACATTACCTGCAAGGAGTGTAGTATCTGACCCAGCTTCTCCCGGGCTCCCTCGTAGTCTCCAGCTCTCTGGGCCCCCAGGAGCCCCTCCCGGGCCCTCAGGAGCAGGCGGTTCCCCTGCCTCACCCTCTCAGAGTCGAAGTGGTACAGGGGGTCACTGCGGGTCCCGCTCAGGAAGTCCATGTTGGCGTTGGCGCTGACGATCTGCCGCATGGAGGCCCGGAACTGCCGCGAGGACACCCCCTGCCCGAAATACGCCTCCAACAGGGCGTCCGCGGTCAGCGTCTTGCCCTGAGCGGGTGGAGGGCGAGTTAAATTAACGACCGGTCCGGAGGCCGTGGGTGGCACTCGCCAGGGGATGTTACGAGACATGGTCACCTTAGTAGGGGGCATTTCCCCAATGTAGCTCTCGGATTGGCTGAGGCTGATGGCAGTCAGTCACTAAACCCGCCCTCTAAGCTCAGTTAGGAGGTCGCATTTGGCGCCCGGCGTGGGACATTACGAATAATGGTTGATATATACATACTGGGGGGGGGGGGGACAGGGAGAGCGGGGGGGGTGGAGAGGGAGAGCGGGGGGGGGGGTGGAGAGGGAGAGCGGGGGGGGGGTGGAGAGGGAGAGCGGGGGGGTGGAGAGGGAGAGCGGGGGGGTGGAGAGGGAGAGCGGGGGGGGTGGAGAGGGAGAGCGGGGGGGTGGAGAGCGAGAGCGGGGGGGGGTGGAGAGCGAGAGCGGGGGGGGTGGAGAGCGAGAGCGGGGGGGGGAGAGCGAGAGCGGGGGGGGAGAGCGAGAACGGGGGGAGAGCGAGAGCGAGGGGTAGGGGGGAGAGCGAGAGCGGGGGGGAGAGCGAGAGCGGGGGGGAGAGCGAGAGCGGGGGGGGAGAGCGAGAGCGGGGGGGGAGGGCGAGAGCGGGGGGGGAGGGCGAGAGCGGGGGGGGAGGGCGAGAGCGGGGGGGGGAGGGCGAGAGCGGGGGGGGAGGGCGAGAGCGGGGGGGGGAGGGCGAGAGCGGGGGGGGAGGGCGAGAGCGGGGGGGGAGGGCGAGAGCGGGGGGGGAGGGCGAGAGCGGGGGGGGAGAGCGAGAGCGGGGGGGGAGAGCGAGAGCGGGGGGGGGAGAGCGAGAGCGGGGGGGAGAGCGAGAGCGGGGGGGAGAGCGAGAGCGGGGGGAGAGCGAGAGCGGGGGGGAGAGCGAGAGCGGGGGGAGAGCAAGAGCGGGGGGAGAGCAAGAGCGGGGGGAGAGCAAGAGCGGGGGGAGAGCAAGAGCGGGGGGTGGGGGGAGAGCAAGAGCGGGGGGGTGGGGGGCAGAGCGAGAGCGGGGGGGTGGGGGGGGAGAGCGAGAGCGGGGGGGTGGGGGGGAGAGCGAGAGCGGGGGGGGTAGGAGGGAGAGCGAGAGCGGGGGGGTGGAGGGGAGAGTGAGAGCGGGGGGAGAGCGAGAGCGAAGGGGGGAGAGCGAGAGCGGAGGGGGAGAGCGAGAGCGGGGGGGAGAGCGGGGGGAGAAGAGCGAGAGGGGAGGAAGAGCGAGAGGGGGGGAAGAGCGAGAGGGGGGGAAGAGCGAGAGGGGGGGAAGAGCGAGAGGGGGGGAAGAGCGAGAGGGGGGGAAGAGCGAGAGCGGGGGGGAAGAGCGAGAGCGGGGGGGAAGAGCGAGAGCGGGGGGGGAGAGCGAGAGCGCGGGGGGAAGAGCGAGAGCGCGGGGGGAAGAGCGAGAGCGCGGGGGGAAGAGCGAGAGCGCGGGGGGAAGAGCGAGAGCGGGGGGGGAAGAGCGAGAGCGGGGGGGGGAGAGCGAGAGCGGGGGGGGGAGAGCGAGAGCGGGGGGGGAGAGCGAGAGCGGGGGGGGGAGAGCGAGAGCGGGGGGGGAGAGCGAGAGCGGGGGGGGGAGAGCGAGAGCGGGGGGGGAGAGCGGGGGGGGAGAGCGGGGGGGGAGAGCGGGGGGGGAGAGCGGGGGGGAGAGCGAGAGCGGGGGGGGGAGAGCGAGAGCGGGGGGGAGAGCGAGAGCGGGGGGGGGAGAGCGAGAGCGGGGGGGAGAGCGAGAGCGGGGGGGGAGAGCGAGAGCGGGGGGGAGAGCGAGAGCGGGGGGAGAGCGAGAGCGGGGGGGGAGAGCGAGAGCGGGGGGGAGAGCGAGAGCGGGGGGGAGAGCGAGAGCGGGGGGAGAGCAAGAGCGGGGGGAGAGCAAGAGCGGGGGGGTGGGGGGAGAGCAAGAGCGGGGGGTGGGGGGGGAGAGCAAGAGCGAGGGGTGGGGGGAGAGCGAGAGCGGGGGGGTGGGGGGGAGAGCGAGAGCGGGGGGGTAGGGGGGGAGAGCGAGAGCGGGGGGGGTGGGGGGGAGAGCGAGAGCGGGGGGGTAGGAGGGAGAGCGAGAGCGGGTGGGTGGAGGGGAGAGCGAGAGCGGGGGGGTAGGAGGGAGAGCGAGAGCGGGTGGGTGGAGGGGAGAGCGAGAGCGGGGGGGTGGAGGGGAGAGCGAGAGCGGGGGGGGTGGAGGGGAGAGCGAGAGCGGGGGGAGAGCGAGAGCGAAGGGGGAGAGCGAGAGCGGAGGGGGAGAGCGAGAGCGGGGGGGAGAGCGGGGGGAGAAGAGCGAGAGGGGGGGGAAGAGCGAGAGGGGGGGAAGAGCGAGAGGGGGGGAAGAGCGAGAGGGGGGGAAGAGCGAGAGGGGGGGAAGAGCGAGAGGGGGGAAGAGCGAGAGGGGGGGAAGAGCGAGCGGGGGGGAAGAGCGAGAGCGGGGGGAGAGCGAGAGCGGGGGGGAGAGCGAGAGCGGGGGGGGAAGAGCGAGAGCGGGGGGAAGAGCGAGAGCGGGGGAAGAGCGAGAGCGGGGGGGGGAAGAGCGAGAGCGGGGGGGGAAGAGCGCGGGGAAGAGCGAGAGCGGGGGGGGGAAGAGCGAGAGCGGGGGGGGGGAGAGCGAGAGCGGGGGGGGTAGGAGGGAGAGCGAGAGCGGGGGGGGTGGAGGGGAGAGCGAGAGCGGGGGGGTGGAGGGGAGAGCGAGAGCGGGGGGAGAGCGAAGGGGGAGAGCGAGAGCGGAGGGGGGAGAGCGAGAGCGGGGGGGAGAGCGGGGGGGGAGAGCGGGGGGGGAGAGCGGGGGGGGAGAGCGGGGGGGAGAGCGAGAGCGGGGGGGAGAGCGAGAGCGGGGGGGAGAGCGAGAGCGGGGGGGGGGAGAGCGAGAGCGGGGGGGGGAGAGCGAGAGCGGGGGGGGGAGAGCGAGAGCGGGGGGGAGAGCGAGAGCGGGGGGGGAGAGCGAGAGCGGGGGGAGAGCGAGAGCGGGGGGGGAGAGCGAGAGCGGGGGGAGAGCAAGAGCGGGGGGGTGGGGGGAGAGCAAGAGCGAGGGGTGGGGGGAGAGCGAGAGCAGGGGGGTGGGGGGGAGAGCGAGAGCGGGGGGGTGGGGGGGAGAGCGAGAGCGGGGGGGTAGGAGGGAGAGCGAGAGCGGGGGGGTGGAGGGGAGAGCGAGAGCGGGGGGGTGGAGGGGAGAGCGAGAGCGGGGGGAGAGCGAAGGGGGAGAGCGAGAGCGGAGGAGGAGAGCGAGAGCGGGGGGAGAGCGGGGGAGAAGAGCGAGAGGGGGGGAAGAGCGAGAGGGGGGGAAGAGCGAGAGGGGGGGAAGAGCGAGAGCGGCGGGGAAGAGCGAGAGCGGGGGGAAGAGCGAGAGCGGGGGGAAGAGCGAGAGGGGGGGAAGAGCGAGAGCGGGGGGGAGAGCGAGAGCGGGGGGAGAGCGAGAGCGGGGGGGAAGAGCGAGAGCGGGGGGAAGAGCGAGAGCGGGGGGGAAGAGCGAGAGCAGGGGGGGAAGAGCGAGAGCGGGGGGGAAGAGCGCGGGGAAGAGCGAGAGCGGGGGGGGGAAGAGCGAGAGCGGGGGGGGGGAAGAGCGAGAGCGGGGGGGAAGAGCGAGAGCGGGGGGGGGGAAGAGCGAGAGCGGGGGGGAAGAGCGAGAGCGGGGGGGGGGGAAGAGCGAGAGCGGGGGGTGGGGGGAGAGCGAGAGCGGGGTGTGGAGGGGAGAGCGAGAGCGGGGGGAGAGCGAGAGCGGAGGGGGAGAGCGAGAGCGGAGGGGGAGAGCGAGAGCGGAGGGGGAGAGCGAGAGCGGGGGGAGAAGAGCGAGAGCGGGGGGGAAGAGCGAGAGCGGGGGGGAAGAGCGAGAGCGGGGGGGAAGAGCGAGAGCGGGGGGGAAGAGCGAGAGCGGGGGGGAAGAGCGAGAGTGGGGGGGGAAGAGCGAGAGTGGGGGGGGGAAGAGCGGGGGGAAGAGCGAGAGCGGGGGGGGGAAGAGTGAGAGGGGGGAAGAGTGAGGGGGGGGAAAAGTGAGAGCGGGGGGGAAAAGCGAAAGCGGGGGAAGAGCAGGGGGGGAAAGAGCAGGGGGGGGAAAGAGCAGGGGGGGGAAAGAGCGGGGGGGTGAAAGAGCGGGGGGAGAGAGCGGGGGGGAGAGAGCGGGGGGGAGAGAGCGGGGGGGAGAGAGCGGGGGGGAGAGAGCGGGGGGGGAGAGAGCGGGGGGGAGAGAGCGGGGGGGAGAGAGCGGGGGGGAGAGAGCAGGGGGGGGAGAGCAGGGGGGGGAGAGCAGGGGGGGGAGAGCAGGGGGGGGAAGAGCAGGGGGGGGAAGAGCAGGGGGGGAAGAGCAGGGGGGGAAGAGCAGCGGGGGGGGGGAAGAGCAGCGGGGGGGGAAGAGCAGGGGGGGGAAGTCATGGGAGCCCTGCCCCTTATCCCCTGGAAGCCCCGCCCTCTTCTCACCTGGAAGCCCCGCCCCTTCTCACCTGGAAGCCCCGCCCCCTTCTCACGTGGAAGCCCCGCCCCATTTCTCACCTGGAAGTCCTGCCACCGCAGGGCGGGGCGAGTGGGGTGGGGGTTGTCCAATAGGATTTGCAGGGTGAGGTTAAGCACCGCCCCCTCGGTCAGGTCCTGGTGGGTGTACGATCCCCAGGTGACGGACAGGAGCTTGGACCAGAAGTTGGGGAAGAAGGCGTGGCCTCCTGGCATAGCCACGCCCCCCAGAAGCAGAATGGGGAGGAGAATGGGGAGGGGGCGTGCCATGGGCCTGGCATGGGAGGAGCCTGGAGAGAGGACACGCCTAGTATTGTAAAGGACACGCCCACCTGTGACAAGCCACGCCCACATGTGAAAAGCCACACATGCACCTTGCACACACACAACACACACCCCTTGCTCACACACACACAAACACACACACCTTGCACACACAACACACAAACACACACACCTTGCACACACAACACACACAAACACATACACCTTGCACACACAACACACACAAACACATACACCTTGCACACAAAACACACACCCCTTGCTCACACACAACACACACCCCTTGCTCACACACCCCTTTCTCACACACCCCTTGCTCACACACCCCTTGCTCACACACCCCTTGCTCACACACAACACACACCCCTTGCTCACACACACCTTGCACACATAACACACACACCCCTTGCTCACACACACCTTGCACACACAACACACACACCCCTTGCTCACACACACACAAACACACACACCTTGCACACACAACACACAAACACACACACCTTGCACACAAACACACACACCTTGCACACACAACAAACACACACACCTTGCACACACACACACACACACACCTTGCTCACACACAACATACATACACCTTGCTCGCACATACATAGCCGTAGTAACACACAACTTGTTTGCACACGCACATACATCTTGCACACGGACACATTATGCACGCAGAAATGTTATACACACACACACACACATATACCTTGTACAAACACACTACACACATACAGCCTGCACATTTTATACACAAACACCTGGCACGCGCACACGGTAACCACATATATACAATGCTCATACACACTTAAACGTAGCACACACACGTACGCACAAACACACGTACACACATTATTCCTTGTATGAACACGTTACACACATTTCCCACACATGCACATTATATACACACACATTTTGTGTATACATACACAATACACAAATGCTATACACCCACAATAAACAAGTTATACACACACACAGATATATATATACATATACATACACGCTCTATAAACACCTTTCATGCACACATTCACTTTGCGCACACACGTAATACACAAAAACTATAAACACACACCTATCACGCACACACTTACACCTTGCACACGCACCCATACATAATACTCACATACACCATGCTCTTGCACGCACAACCACACTTTTTTTTTAAAAACATACACCTTTATAACACACAAACCTTGCACACACACATACACCTAGACTACACGCACACATTAAACATACAATCACCTTGCCCGCACACACACTTTATACACAAACACACTTGCCCGCACACACACTTTATACATGCATACACCTTGCCCAAGGGCACACAAATACACATACACCTTGCCGAAGCGCACACAAATACACACACATTCAACTTGCCCGCACGCACACTTTATACACACATATACCTTGCCCGCACACACACTTTATACACACATATACCTTGCCCGCACGTACACTTTATACACACATACACCTTGCCCGCACGTACACTTTATACACACATATACCTTGCTCGCACACACACACTTTATACACACATACACTTTGCCCGCACACACACTTTATACATGCATACACCTTGCCCAAGCGCACACAAATACACATACACCTTGCCCAAGCGCACACAAATACACACATACAACTTGCCCGCACGCACACTTTATACACACATACACCTTGCCTACATGCACACTTTATACACACATACACCTTGCCTACATGCACACTTTATACACACATACACCTTGCATGCACATACACACTTTTCACATACACACACTTTATACACACATACACCGTTCCTGCACACAATCATTTTATACACGTACACACTTTACATACACATACACTTTGTCCACACATATACTTTATACACACACATACACCTTGCACGCACACACACACTTCATACACACATACACCTTGCACGCACATGCACTTTATACACACATATACCTTGCTCGCACACACACACTTTATACACACATACACTTTGCCCGCACACACACTTTATACATGCATACACCTTGCCCAAGCGCACACAAATACACACACATACAACTTGCCCACACGCACACTTTATACACACATACACCTTGCCTACATGCACACTTTATACACACATACACCTTGCCCACATGCACACTTTATACACACATACACCTTGCCCACATGCACACTTTATACACACATACACCTTGCACGCACACGCACTTTATACACACATACATCTTGTCCACATGCACACATACACCTTGCACTCACACACTTCATACATTGCACGCATGCACATAGCCACACAACACCTTGCCAGCACACACTTTATACCCACAAACACATTTCCAACACGCACACTTTATACACCTTAAACGTACACGCACTTTATACACACATCTTGTCCACAGGCACACCTTGCACTCACACACACTTCATACATTGCACGCATGCACATAGCCACACACATACCTTGCCCGCACACACACTTTATACACATACACATTTCCAACACGCACACTTTATACACGCATACACATTGCCCGCACACACACTTTATACACATACTTTATACACACATACTGTACACCGTGCCCGCACACACACTTTATACACACATACACCTTGCCCGCACACACACACTTCATACACACATACACCTTGCACGCACGCACACTTTATACACACATACACCTTGCACGCACACTTTATACACACATACATCTTGTCCACATGCACACATACACCTTCCACTCACACACTTCATACATTGCACGCATGCACATAGCCACACATACACCTTGCCCGCACACACACTTTATACACACACATACACCTTGCCCGCACACACACTTTATACACACACATACACCTTGCCCGCACATACACTTTATACACACATACACCTTGCCTGCACACACACTTTATATACACATACACCTTGTCCACACACACACACTTTATACACACATACACCTTGGCCGCACACACACAGTATACACACACACTTTATACACACACACACCTTGCCCGCACACACACTTTATACACACATACACCTTGCCCACATGCACTTTATACACATACACCTTGCCCACACACACTTTATACACACATACCTTGCCCGCACACACACTTTATACATACATATACCTTGCCCGCACGTACACTTTATACACACATACACCTTGCTCGCACGTACACTTTATACACACATATACCTTGCTCGCACACACACTTTATACACACATACACCTTGCCCGCACGTACACTTTATACACACACACACCTTGCTCGCACACACACACTTTATACACACATATACCTTGCCCGCACACACGCACTTTATACACACATACACCTTGCCCGCACGTACACTTTATACACACATACACCTTGCCCGCACGTACACTTTATACACACATACACCTTGCTCGCACACACACACTTTATACACACATATACCTTGCCCGCAAACACACACTTTATACACACATACACCTTGCCCGCACACACACTTTATACACACATACACCTTGCCCGCATACACACAGTATACACACATACACCTTGCCCGCACACACACTTTACACACACACACACCTTGCCCGCACGCACACTTTATATACACGTACACCTTGCCCGCACACACTTTATACACACATACACCTTGCCCGCACACACACACTTTATACACACATACACCTCGCCCGCGCACACACACTTTATACACACATACACCTTGCCCGCACACACACTTTATACACACATACACCTTGCCCGCACACACACTTTATACACACATACACCTTGCCCGCACGCACACTTTATACACACATATACCTTGCCCGCACACACACTTTATACACACATACACCTTGCCCGCAGGCACACTTTATGCACACATACAACTTGCCCGCACATACACTTTATGCACACATACAACTTGCCCGCACATACACTTTATATACACACACCTTTCCCGCACGCACACTTTATGTACACATACACCTTGCCCGCACACACACTTTATACACACATACACCTTGCCCGCACGCACTTTATACACATACACCTTGCCCGCACACACACACTTTATACACACATACACCTTGCCCGCACACACACTTTATACACACATACATCTTGCCCGCACGCACTTTATGCACACATACAACTTGCCCGCACATACACTTTATACACACATACACCTTGCCCGCACACACACTTTATACACACATACACCTTGCCCGCACGCACACTTTATACACACACACACCTTGCCCGCACGCACTATATACACATACACCTTGCCCGCACACACACACTTTATACACACATACACCTTGCCCGCACACACACTTTATACACACATACACCTTGCCCACACACACTTTATACACACATACACCTTGCCCACATGCACTTTATACACATACACCTTGCCCACACACACTTTATACACACATACCTTGCCCGCACACACACTTTATACATACATATACCTTGCCCGCACGTACACTTTATACACACATACACCTTGCTCGCACACACACTTTATACACACATACACCTTGCACGCACACGCACTTTATACACACATACATCTTGTCCACATGCACACATACACCTTGCACTCACACACTTCATACATTGCACGCATGCACATAGCCACACAACACCTTGCCAGCACACACTTTATACACACAAACACATTTCCAACACGCACACTTTATACACCTTAAACGTACACGCACTTTATACACACATCTTGTCCACAGGCACACCTTGCACTCACACACACTTCATACATTGCACGCATGCACATAGCCACACACATACCTTGCCCGCACACACACTTTATACACATACACATTTCCAACACGCACACTTTATACACGCATACACATTGCCCGCACACACACTTTATACACATACTTTATACACACATACTGTACACCGTGCCCGCACACACACTTTATACACACATACACCTTGCCCGCACACACACACTTCATACACACATACACCTTGCACGCACGCACACTTTATCCACACATACACCTTGCACGCACACTTTATACACACATACATCTTGTCCACATGCACACATACACCTTCCACTCACACACTTCATACATTGCACGCATGCACATAGCCACACATACACCTTGCCCGCACACACACTTTATACACACACATACACCTTGCCCGCACACACACTTTATACACACACATACACCTTGCCCGCACATACACTTTATACACACATACACCTTGCCTGCACACACACTTTATATACACATACACCTTGTCCACACACACACACTTTATACACACATACACCTTGCCCGCACGTACACTTTATACACACATACACCTTGCCCGCACGTACACTTTATACACACATACACCTTGCTCGCACACACACACTTTATACACACATATACCTTGCCCGCAAACACACACTTTATACACACATACACCTTGCCCGCACACACACTTTATACACACATACACCTTGCCCGCATACACACAGTATACACACATACACCTTGCCCGCACACACACTTTATACACACACACACACCTTGCCCGCACGCACACTTTATATACACGTACACCTTGCCCGCACACACTTTATACACACATACACCTTGCCCGCACACACACACTTTATACACACATACACCTCGCCCGCGCACACACACTTTATACACACATACACCTTGCCCGCACACACACTTTATACACACATACACCTTGCCCGCACACACACTTTATACACACATACACCTTGCCCGCACGCACACTTTATACACACATATACCTTGCCCGCACACACACTTTATACACACATACACCTTGCCCGCAGGCACACTTTATGCACACATACAACTTGCCCGCACATACACTTTATGCACACATACAACTTGCCCGCACATACACTTTATATACACACACCTTTCCCGCACGCACACTTTATGTACACATACACCTTGCCCGCACACACACTTTATACACACATACACCTTGCCCGCACGCACTTTATACACATACACCTTGCCCGCACACACACACTTTATACACACATACACCTTGCCCGCACACACACTTTATACACACATACATCTTGCCCGCACGCACTTTATGCACACATACAACTTGCCCGCACATACACTTTATACACACATACACCTTGCCCGCACACACACTTTATACACACATACACCTTGCCCGCACGCACACTTTATACACACACACAGTATACACACACACCTTGCCCGCACGCACTATATACACATACACCTTGCCCGCACACACACACTTTATACACACATACACCTTGCCCGCACACACACTTTATACACACATACACCTTGCCCACACACACTTTATACACACATACACCTTGCCCACATGCACTTTATACACATACACCTTGCCCACACACACTTTATACACACATACCTTGCCCGCACACACACTTTATACATACATATACCTTGCCCGCACGTACACTTTATACACACATACACCTTGCTCGCACACACACTTTATACACACATACACCTTGCACGCACACGCACTTTATACACACATACATCTTGTCCACATGCACACATACACCTTGCACTCACACACTTCATACATTGCACGCATGCACATAGCCACACAACACCTTGCCAGCACACACTTTATACACACAAACACATTTCCAACACGCACACTTTATACACCTTAAACGTACACGCACTTTATACACACATCTTGTCCACAGGCACACCTTGCACTCACACACACTTCATACATTGCACGCATGCACATAGCCACACACATACCTTGCCCGCACACACACTTTATACACATACACATTTCCAACACGCACACTTTATACACGCATACACATTGCCCGCACACACACTTTATACACATACTTTATACACACATACTGTACACCGTGCCCGCACACACACTTTATACACACATACACCTTGCCCGCACACACACACTTCATACACACATACACCTTGCACGCACGCACACTTTATCCACACATACACCTTGCACGCACACTTTATACACACATACATCTTGTCCACATGCACACATACACCTTCCACTCACACACTTCATACATTGCACGCATGCACATAGCCACACATACACCTTGCCCGCACACACACTTTATACACACACATACACCTTGCCCGCACACACACTTTATACACACACATACACCTTGCCCGCACATACACTTTATACACACATACACCTTGCCTGCACACACACTTTATATACACATACACCTTGTCCACACACACACACTTTATACACACATACACCTTGGCCGCACACACACAGTATACACACACACTTTATACACACACACACCTTGCCCGCACACACACTTTATACACACATACACCTTGCCCACATGCACTTTATACACATACACCTTGCCCACACACACTTTATACACACATACCTTGCCCGCACACACACTTTATACATACATATACCTTGCCCGCACGTACACTTTATACACACATACACCTTGCTCGCACGTACACTTTATACACACATATACCTTGCTCGCACACACACTTTATACACACATACACCTTGCCCGCACGTACACTTTATACACACACACACCTTGCTCGCACACACACACTTTATACACACATATACCTTGCCCGCACACACGCACTTTATACACACATACACCTTGCCCGCACGTACACTTTATACACACATACACCTTGCCCGCACGTACACTTTATACACACATACACCTTGCTCGCACACACACACTTTATACACACATATACCTTGCCCGCAAACACACACTTTATACACACATACACCTTGCCCGCACACACACTTTATACACACATACACCTTGCCCGCATACACACAGTATACACACACACACCTTGCCCGCACGCACACTTTATATACACGTACACCTTGCCCGCACACACTTTATACACACATACACCTTGCCCGCACACACACACTTTATACACACATACACCTCGCCCGCGCACACACACTTTATACACACATACACCTTGCCCGCACACACACTTTATACACACATACACCTTGCCCGCACACACACTTTATACACACATACACCTTGCCCGCACGCACACTTTATACACACATATACCTTGCCCGCACACACACTTTATACACACATACACCTTGCCCGCAGGCACACTTTATGCACACATACAACTTGCCCGCACATACACTTTATGCACACATACAACTTGCCCGCACATACACTTTATATACACACACCTTTCCCGCACGCACACTTTATGTACACATACACCTTGCCCGCACACACACTTTATACACACATACACCTTGCCCGCACGCACTTTATACACATACACCTTGCCCGCACACACACACTTTATACACACATACACCTTGCCCGCACACACACTTTATACACACATACATCTTGCCCGCACGCACTTTATGCACACATACAACTTGCCCGCACATACACTTTATACACACATACACCTTGCCCGCACACACACTTTATACACACATACACCTTGCCCGCACGCACACTTTATACACACACACAGTATACACACACACCTTGCCCGCACGCACTATATACACATACACCTTGCCCGCACACACACACTTTATACACACATACACCTTGCCCGCACACACACTTTATACACACATACACCTTGCCCACACACACTTTATACACACATACACCTTGCCCACATGCACTTTATACACATACACCTTGCCCACACACACTTTATACACACATACCTTGCCCGCACACACACTTTATACATACATATACCTTGCCCGCACGTACACTTTATACACACATACACCTTGCTCGCACACACACTTTATACACACATACACCTTGCACGCACACGCACTTTATACACACATACATCTTGTCCACATGCACACATACACCTTGCACTCACACACTTCATACATTGCACGCATGCACATAGCCACACAACACCTTGCCAGCACACACTTTATACACACAAACACATTTCCAACACGCACACTTTATACACCTTAAACGTACACGCACTTTATACACACATCTTGTCCACAGGCACACCTTGCACTCACACACACTTCATACATTGCACGCATGCACATAGCCACACACATACCTTGCCCGCACACACACTTTATACACATACACATTTCCAACACGCACACTTTATACACGCATACACATTGCCCGCACACACACTTTATACACATACTTTATACACACATACTGTACACCGTGCCCGCACACACACTTTATACACACATACACCTTGCCCGCACACACACACTTCATACACACATACACCTTGCACGCACGCACACTTTATCCACACATACACCTTGCACGCACACTTTATACACACATACATCTTGTCCACATGCACACATACACCTTCCACTCACACACTTCATACATTGCACGCATGCACATAGCCACACATACACCTTGCCCGCACACACACTTTATACACACACATACACCTTGCCCGCACACACACTTTATACACACACATACACCTTGCCCGCACATACACTTTATACACACATACACCTTGCCTGCACACACACTTTATATACACATACACCTTGTCCACACACACACACTTTATACACACATACACCTTGCCCGCACGTACACTTTATACACACATACACCTTGCCCGCACGTACACTTTATACACACATACACCTTGCTCGCACACACACACTTTATACACACATATACCTTGCCCGCAAACACACACTTTATACACACATACACCTTGCCCGCACACACACTTTATACACACATACACCTTGCCCGCATACACACAGTATACACACATACACCTTGCCCGCACACACACTTTATACACACACACACACCTTGCCCGCACGCACACTTTATATACACGTACACCTTGCCCGCACACACTTTATACACACACACACTTTATACACACATACACCTCGCCCGCGCACACACACTTTATACACACATACACCTTGCCCGCACACACACTTTATACACACATACACCTTGCCCGCACACACACTTTATACACACATACACCTTGCCCGCACGCACACTTTATACACACATATACCTTGCCCGCACACACACTTTATACACACATACACCTTGCCCGCAGGCACACTTTATGCACACATACAACTTGCCCGCACATACACTTTATGCACACATACAACTTGCCCGCACATACACTTTATATACACACACCTTTCCCGCACGCACACTTTATGTACACATACACCTTGCCCGCACACACACTTTATACACACATACACCTTGCCCGCACGCACTTTATACACATACACCTTGCCCGCACACACACACTTTATACACACATACACCTTGCCCGCACACACACTTTATACACACATACATCTTGCCCGCACGCACTTTATGCACACATACACCTTGCCCGCACGCACACTTTATACACACACACAGTATACACACACACCTTGCCCGCACGCACTATATACACATACACCTTGCCCGCACACACACACTTTATACACACATACACCTTGCCCGCACACACACTTTATACACACATACACCTTGCCCACACACACTTTATACACACATACACCTTGCCCACATGCACTTTATACACATACACCTTGCCCACACACACTTTATACACACATACCTTGCCCGCACACACTTTATACACACATACCTTGCCCGCACACACACTTTATACATACATATACCTTGCCCGCACGTACACTTTATACACACATACACCTTGCTCGCACACACACTTTATACACACATACACCTTGCACGCACACGCACTTTATACACACATACATCTTGTCCACATGCACACATACACCTTGCACTCACACACTTCATACATTGCACGCATGCACATAGCCACACAACACCTTGCCAGCACACACTTTATACACACAAACACATTTCCAACACGCACACTTTATACACCTTAAACGTACACGCACTTTATACACACATCTTGTCCACAGGCACACCTTGCACTCACACACACTTCATACATTGCACGCATGCACATAGCCACACACATACCTTGCCCGCACACACACTTTATACACATACACATTTCCAACACACACTCTTTATACACGCATACACATTGCCCGCACACACACTTTATACACATACTTTATACACACATACTGTACACCGTGCCCGCACACACACTTTATACACACATACACCTTGCCCGCACACACACACTTCATACACACATACACCTTGCACGCACGCACACTTTATCCACACATACACCTTGCACGCACACTTTATACACACATACATCTTGTCCACATGCACACATACACCTTCCACTCACACACTTCATACATTGCACGCATGCACATAGCCACACATACACCTTGCCCGCACACACACTTTATACACACACATACACCTTGCCCGCACACACACTTTATACACACACATACACCTTGCCCGCACATACACTTTATACACACATACACCTTGCCTGCACACACACTTTATATACACATACACCTTGTCCACACACACACACTTTATACACACATACACCTTGGCCGCACACACACAGTATACACACACACACCTTGCCCGCACACACACTTTATACACACATACACCTTGCCCACATGCACTTTATACACATACACCTTGCCCACACACACTTTATACACACATACACCTTGCCCACACACACTTTATACACACATACCTTGCCCGCACACACACTTTATACATACATATACCTTGCCCGCACGTACACTTTATACACACATACACCTTGCTCGCACGTACACTTTATACACACATATACCTTGCTCGCACACACACTTTATACACACATACACCTTGCCCGCACGTACACTTTATACACACACACACCTTGCTCGCACACACACACTTTATACACACATATACCTTGCCCGCACACACGCACTTTATACACACATACACCTTGCCCGCACGTACACTTTATACACACATACACCTTGCTCGCACACACACACTTTATACACACATATACCTTGCCCGCAAACACACACTTTATACACACATACACCTTGCCCGCACACACACTTTATACACACATACACCTTGCCCGCATACACACAGTATACACACATACACCTTGCCCGCACACACACTTTATACACACACACACACACCTTGCCCGCACGCACACTTTATATACACGTACACCTTGCCCGCACACACTTTATACACACATACACCTTGCCCGCACACACACTTTATACACACATACACCTCGCCCGCGCACACACACTTTATACACACATACACCTTGCCCGCACACACACTTTATACACACATACACCTTGCCCGCACACACACTTTATACACACATACACCTTGCCCGCACGCACACTTTATACACACATATACCTTGCCCGCACACACACTTTATACACACATACACCTTGCCCGCAGGCACACTTTATGCACACATACAACTTGCCCGCACATACACTTTATGCACACATACAACTTGCCCGCACATACACTTTATATACACACACCTTTCCCGCACGCACACTTTATGTACACATACACCTTGCCCGCACACACATTTTATACACACATACACCTTGCCCGCACGCACTTTATACACATACACCTTGCCCGCACACACACACTTTATACACACATACACCTTGCCCGCACACACACTTTATACACACATACATCTTGCCCGCACGCACTTTATGCACACATACAACTTGCCCGCACATACACTTTATACACACATACACCTTGCCCGCACACACACTTTATACACACATACACCTTGCCCGCACGCACACTTTATACACACACACAGTATACACACACACCTTGCCCGCACGCACTATATACACATACACCTTGCCCGCACACACACACTTTATACACACATACACCTTGCCCGCACACACACTTTATACACACATACATCTTGCCCGCACGCACACTTTATGCACACATACAACTTGCCCGCACATACACTTTATACACACATACACCTTGCCCGCATGCACACTTTATACACACACACAGTATACACACACACACCTTGCCCGCACGCACACTTTATACACACACACCTTGCCCACAAGTACACTTTATACACACATCTTGCCCGCACGCACACTTTATATACACATACACCTTGCCCGCACACACACTTTATATACACATACACCTTGCCCGCACACACACTTTATACACACATACACCTTGCCCGCACACACACACTTTATACACACATACACCTTGCCCGCACGTACACTTTATACACACACACACCTTGCTCGCACACACACACTTTATACACACATATACCTTGCCCGCACACACGCACTTTATACACACATACACCTTGCCCGCACGTACACTTTATACACACATACACCTTGCCCGCACGTACACTTTATACACACATACACCTTGCTCGCACACACACACTTTATACACACATATACCTTGCCCGCAAACACACACTTTATACACACATACACCTTGCCCGCACACACACTTTATACACACATACACCTTGCCCGCATACACACAGTATACACACATACACCTTGCCCGCACACACACTTTATACACACACACACACACACACCTTGCCCGCACGCACACTTTATATACACGTACACCTTGCCCGCACACACTTTATACACACATACACCTTGCCCGCACACACACACTTTATACACACATACACCTCGCCCGCGCACACACACTTTATACACACATACACCTTGCCCGCACACACACTTTATACACACATACACCTTGCCCGCACACACACTTTATACACACATACACCTTGCCCGCACGCACACTTTATACACACATACACCTTGCCCGCACACACACTTTATACACACATACACCTTGCCCGCAGGCACACTTTATGCACACATACAACTTGCCCGCACATACACTTTATGCACACATATACCTTGCCCGCACATACACTTTATATACACACACCTTTCCCGCACGCACACTTTATGTACACATACACCTTGCCCGCACACACACTTTATACACACATACACCTTGCCCGCACGCACTTTATACACATACACCTTGCCCGCACACACACACTTTATACACACATACACCTTGCCCGCACACACACTTTATACACACATACATCTTGCCCGCACGCACTTTATGCACACATACAACTTGCCCGCACATACACTTTATACACACATACACCTTGCCCGCACACACACTTTATACACACATACACCTTGCCCGCACGCACACTTTATACACACACACAGTATACACACACACCTTGCCCGCACGCACTATATACACATACACCTTGCCCGCACACACACACTTTATACACACATACACCTTGCCCGCACACACACTTTATACACACATACACCTTGCCCGCATGCACACTTTATACACACACACAGTATACACACACACACACCTTGCCCGCACGCACACTTTATACACACACACCTTGCCCACAAGTACACTTTATACACACATCTTGCCCGCACGCACACTTTATACACACATACACCTTGCCCGCACACACACTTTATATACACATACACCTTGCCCGCACACACACTTTATACACACATACACCTTGCCCACACACACTTTATATACACATACACCTTGCCCGCACACACACTTTATACACACATACACCTTGCCCGCACACACACACTTTATACACACATACACCTTGCCCGCACACACTTTATATAAACATACACCTTGCCCGCACACACTTTATACACAGACACACATATATATATATATATATATACACACCGCCAGACCAGAGACTCGCAGAGTGTCGCTCCCTCGTTAACCCCTTCCCGGTCAGAGAACCACAAAGCGTCGCTCAATTGTTAACCATTTCCCTGCCAGAGACCCGCAGAGCATCGCTCCCTCCTTAACCCCTTCCCCACCTGCGTTTTGGTCTTGAGTTTCTTAAAGGGCCGGCGTCTCCTGACGATGCACCTTGCGCCTCGCTCTCTCTTATCTCCCCATCCCAGTAGTCACTTCTCAGTGTTTATCAGCCCGCCCTCCACTCTTAAAGGGCCAGCGGCCTCTATCCCAAGAGAGGAGGAGGGGAGGGGGGGGGGGGGCAGAGAGAGTGCACAAGTGGTTTGGGCTCCGGGGTTTGGGGATGTGACAGAGAGAGACGTGGGCTGAGGTAGTCACACTGATAGATATAATTAGAGACACAGATGAACAGATCCAGATATTGTTAATTGGTAGTAAATAAAAAGTAGTTACAGTGTGTGTGTGAGTGTGTGTCTGTCTGTGTATCCATCTCTATATCTGTGTGTTTTTTGTGTATATATTTGCGTGCGTGTGAGCATCTACTGTGTGTAAATATCTGTGTGATGGAGTGTGTGTATCTGTGTGTGTGTATGTATCTGAGTGAGTGTGCGTATCTGATTGAGTGTGCATATCCGAGTGAGTGTGTGTGTATCTGAGTGTGTGTGTATCTGAGTGAGTGTGTGTGTATCTGAGTGAGTGTGTGTGTATCTGAGTGAGTGTGTGTGTATCTGAGTGAGTGTGTGTGTATCTGAGTGAGTGTGTGTGTATCTGAGTGAGTGTGTGTATCTGAGTGAGTGTGTGTATCTGAGAGATGGGTATGGAAGAGAGAGAGGGGAGAAAGGGTGGGGGGGAAAGAAAGACAGGGGGGGAGGGAGAGAGACGGGGAGAGAGAGACAGGGGGAGGGAGAGAGAGACGGGGAGGGAGAGAGAGACAGGGGGAGGGAGAGAGAGACAGGGGGAGGGAGAGAGAGACGGGGAGGGAGAGAGAGACGGGGAGGGAGAGAGAGACAGGGGGAGGGAGAGAGAGACAGGGGGAGGGAGAGAGAGACAGGGGGAGGGAGAGAGAGACAGGGGGAGGGAGAGAGAGACAGATGGAGAGAGAGAGAGAGAGAGAGACAGATGGAGAGAGAGAGAGAGAGACAGATGGAGAGAGAGAGAGAGAGAGAGAGAGAGAGAGAGAGAGAGAGAGACAGGGGGAGAATCTATAGACAGATACAGAACAGGTTGCTGTATATAGCTCTGTGTAAATCTCTTTCGGTCTTTGTGCGTCCCTGTCACAGTGTGTGTGTGTGTGCGTCTGTGCGTGAGGGGTCACGAGCCCTTTGTCCCCCCACAAAACCACACAGCAGGGAAGAGCGTGAGAAAGCAAAAGCTTAACCACTACACCAAAGAAAAAGCTGGGTGTCCCCTCCTCCCCCTCCTATAACACACAGCGCTGTACACTTAACCACTAGACCACAGGAACAGTACAGCGTCCGCCACCTCTAATACACTGATCTTAAGAGCTGACACTCTAACATCAAACTCGTCCTCCCCATCAACCGACTCTTCCCCCCATACCATCTCCATGCACCCTGACTCTTCCCCATCAACGTACTCCTCCCCCCATACCATTTCCATGCACCCCGACTCTTCCCCATCAACCTACCCTTCCCCCATACCATCTCCATGCACCCCGACTCTTCCCCATCAACCTACTCTTCCCCCCATACCATCTCCATGCACCCCGACTCTTCCCCATCAACGTACTCTTCCCCCCATACCATCTCCATGCACCCCGACTCTTCCCCATCAACGTACTCTTCCCCCCATACCATCTCCATGCACCCCGACTCTTCCCCATCAACCTACTCTTCCCCCCATACCATCTCCATGCACCCCGACTCTTCCCCATCAACGTACTCCTCCCCCCCATACCATCTCCATGCACCCCGACTCTTCCCCATCAACCTGCCCTTCCCCCATACCATCTCCATGCACCCCGACTCTTCCCCATCAACGTACTCCTCCCCCCATACCATCTCCATGCACCCTGACTCTTCCCCATCAACGTACTCCTCCCCCCATACCATCTCCATGCAACCCGACTCTTCCCCATCAACCTGCCCTTCCCCCCATACCATCTCCATGCACCCCGACTCTTCCCCATCAACGTACTCCTCCCCCCATACCATCTCCATGCACCCCGACTCTTCCCCATCAACCTACCCTTCCCCCCATACCATCTCCATGCACCACGACTCTTCCCCATCAACCTACTCTTCCCCCCATACCATCTCCATGCACCCCGACTCTTCCCAATCAACCTACTCTTCCCCCATATCATCTCCATGCACCCCGACTCTTCCCCATCAACCTACTCTTCCCCCCATACCATCTCCATGCACCCCGACTCTTCCTCATCAACCTACTGTTCCCCCATACCATCTCCATGCACCCGACTCTTCCCCATCAACCTACTCTTCCCCCATACCATCTCCATGCACCCCGACTCTTCCTCATCAACCTACTCTTCCCCCATACCATCTCCATGCACCCAGACTCTTCCCCATCAACCTGCCCTTCCCCCCATACCATCTCCATGCACCCCGACTCTTCCCCTTCAACCTACTCTTCCCCCCATACCATCTCCATGCACCCCAACTTTCCCCATCAACCTACTCTTCCCCCATACCATCTCCATGCACCCCGACTTTTCCCCATCAACCTACTCTTCCCCCCATCCAATCTCCATGCACCCAGACTCTTCCCCATCAACCTACTCTTCCCCCCATACCATCTCCATGCACCCCGACTCTTCCCCATCAACCTACTCTTCCCCCCATACCATCTCCATGCACCCCGACTCTTCCCCATCAACCTACTCCTCCCCCACCCCTACTCCTCCAGTTACACCTCCACATCAACCTACTCCTCCCCCACCCCTACTCCTCCAGTTACACCTCCCCATCCACCTACTCCTCCCCCACCCCTACTCCTCCAGTTACACCTCCCCATCCACCTACTCCTCCCCCAATCCTACTCCTCCAGTTACACCTCCCCATCCACCTACTCCTCCCCCACCCCTACTCCTCCAGTTACACCTCCCCATCCACCTACTCCTCCCCCAATCCTACTCCTCCAGTTACACCTCCCCATCCACCTACTCCTCCCCCACCCCTACTCCTCCAGTTACACCTCCCCATCCACCTACTCCTCCCCCACCCCTACTCCTCCAGTTACACCTCCCCATCCACCTACTCCTCCCCCAATCCTACTCCTCCAGTTACACCTCCCCATCCACCTACTCCTCCCCCACCCCTACTCCTTCAGTTACACCTCCCCATCCACCTACTCCTCCCCCACCCCTACTCCTCCAGTTACACCTCCCCATCCACCTACTCCTCCCCATCCCTACTCCTCCAGTTACACCTCCCCATCCACCTACTCCTCCCCCACCCCTACTCCTCCAGTTACACCTCCCCATCCACCTACTCCTCCCCCACCCCTACTCCTCCAGTTAAACCTCCACATCCACCTACTCCTCCCCAATCCTACTCCTCCAGTTACACCTCCCAATCCACCTACTCCTCCCCCACCCCTACTCCTTCAGTTACACCTCCCCATCCACCTACTCCTCCCCCACCCCTACTCCTCCAGTTACACCTCCCCATCCACCTACTCCTCCCCCACCCCTACTCCTCGTTACACCTCCCCACCCACTCCTCCAGTTACACCTCCCCATCCACCTACTCCTCCCCATCCACCTACTCCTCCAGTTACACCTCCCCATCCACCTACTCCTCCCCATCCCTACTCCTCCAGTTACACCTCCCCATCCAGTTACACCTCCTCATCCACCTACTCCTCCCCCACCCCTACTCCTCCCCATCCAGTTACACCTCCTCATCCACCTACTCCTCCCCCACCCCTACTCCTCCAGTTACACCTCCCCATCCACCTACTCCTCCCCCACCCATACTCCTCCAGTTACACCTCCCCATCCTCCTACTCCTCCCCACCCCTACTCCTCCAGTTACACCTCCCCATCCACCTACTCCTCCCCCACCCCTACTCCTCCAGTTACACCTCCCCATCCACCTACTCCTCCCCCACCCCTACTCCTCCAGTTACACCTCCCCATCCACCTACTCCTCCCCCACCCCTACTCCTCCAGTTACACCTCCACATCCACCTACTCCTCCCCCACCCCTACTCCTCCAGTTACACCTCCACATCCACCTACTCCTCCCCCACCCCTACTCCTCCAGTTACACCTCCACATTCACCTACTCCTCCCCCACCCCTACTCCTCCAGTTACACCTCCCCATCCACCTACTCCTCCCCCAATCCTACTCCTCCAGTTACACCTCCCCATCCACCTACTCCTCCCCCACCCCTACTCCTCCAGTTACACCTCCACATTCACCTACTCCTCCCCCACCCCTACTCCTCCAGTTACACCTCCCCATCCACCTACTCCTCCCCCACCCCTACTCCTCCAGTTACACCTCCCCATGCACCTACTCCTCCCCACCCCTACTCCTCCAGTTACACCTCCCCATCCACCTACTCCTCCCCCACCCATACTCCTCCAGTTACACCTCCCCATCCACCTACTCCTCCCCCACCCCTACTTCTCCAGTTACACCTCCCCATCCACCTACTCCTCCAGTTACACCTCCCCATCCACCTACTCCTTCCCCACCCCTACTCCTCCAGTTACACCTCCACATCCACCTACTCCTCCCCCACCCCTACTCCTCCAGTTACACCTCCCCATCCACCTACTCCTCCCCCACCCCTACTCCTCCAGTTACACCTCCCCATCCACCTACTCCTCCCCACCCCTACTCCTCCAGTTACACCTCCCCATCCACCTACTCCTCCCCCACCCCTACTCTTCCAGTTACACCTCCCCATCCAGTTACACCTCCCCATCCACCTACTCCTCCCCCACCCCTACTCCTCCAGTTACACCTCCCCATCCACCTACTCCTCCCCATCCCTACTCCTCCAGTTACACCTCCCCATCCACCTACTCCTCCCCCACCCCTACTCCTCCAGTTACACCTACTCCTCCCCCACCCCTACTCCTCCAGTTAAACCTCCACATCCACCTACTCCTCCCCCAATCCTACTCCTCCAGTTACACCTCCCAATCCACCTACTCCTCCCCCACCCCTACTCCTTCAGTTACACCTCCCCATCCACCTACTCCTCCCCCACCCCTACTCCTCCAGTTACACCTCCCCATCCACCTACTCCTCCCCCACCCCTACTCCTCGTTACACCTCCCCACCCACTCCTCCAGTTACACCTCCCCATCCACCTACTCCTCCCCATCCACCTACTCCTCCAGTTACACCTCCCCATCCACCTACTCCTCCCCATCCCTACTCCTCCAGTTACACCTCCCCATCCAGTTACACCTCCTCATCCACCTACTCCTCCCCCACCCCTACTCCTCCCCATCCAGTTACACCTCCTCATCCACCTACTCCTCCCCCACCCCTACTCCTCCAGTTACACCTCCCCATCCACCTACTCCTCCCCCACCCATACTCCTCCAGTTACACCTCCCCATCCTCCTACTCCTCCCCACCCCTACTCCTCCAGTTACACCTCCCCATCCACCTACTCCTCCCCCCACCCCTACTCCTCCAGTTACACCTCCCCATCCACCTACTCCTCCCCCACCCCTACTCCTCCAGTTACACCTCCCCATCCACCTACTCCTCCCCCACCCCTACTCCTCCAGTTACACCTCCACATCCACCTACTCCTCCCCCACCCCTACTCCTCCAGTTACACCTCCACATCCACCTACTCCTCCCCCACCCCTACTCCTCCAGTTACACCTCCACATTCACCTACTCCTCCCCCACCCCTACTCCTCCAGTTACACCTCCCCATCCACCTACTCCTCCCCCAATCCTACTCCTCCAGTTACACCTCCCCATCCACCTACTCCTCCCCCACCCCTACTCCTCCAGTTACACCTCCACATTCACCTACTCCTCCCCCACCCCCTACTCCTCCAGTTACACCTCCCCATCCACCTACTCCTCCCCCACCCCTACTCCTCCAGTTACACCTCCCCATGCACCTACTCCTCCCCACCCCTACTCCTCCAGTTACACCTCCCCATCCACCTACTCCTCCCCCACCCATACTCCTCCAGTTACACCTCCCCATCCACCTACTCCTCCCCCACCCCTACTTCTCCAGTTACACCTCCCCATCCACCTACTCCTCCAGTTACACCTCCCCATCCACCTACTCCTTCCCCACCCCTACTCCTCCAGTTACACCTCCACATCCACCTACTCCTCCCCCACCCCTACTCCTCCAGTTACACCTCCCATCCACCTACTCCTCCCCCACCCCTACTCCTCCAGTTACACCTCCCCATCCACCTACTCCTCCCCCAATCCTACTCCTCCAGTTACACCTCCCCATCCACCTACTCCTCCCCACCCCTACTCCTCCAGTTACACCTCCCCATCCACCTACTCCTCCCCCACCCCTACTCTTCCAGTTACACCTCCCCATCCAGTTACACCTCCCCATCCACCAACTCCTCCCCCACCCCTACTCCTCCAGTTACACCTCCCCATCCAGTTACACCTCCCCATCCACCTACTCCTCCCCTACCCCTCCAGTTACACCTCCCCATCCACCTACTCCTCCCCCACCCCTACTCCTCCAGTTACACCTCCACATTCACCTACTCCTCCCCCACCCCTACTCCTCCAGTTACACCTCCCCATCCACCTACTCCTCCCCCAATCCTACTCCTCCAGTTACACCTCCCATCCACCTACTCCTCCCCCACCCCTACTCCTCCAGTTACACCTCCACATTCACCTACTCCTCCCCCACCCCTACTCCTCCAGTTACACCTCCCCATCCACCTACTCCTCCCCCACCCCTACTCCTCCAGTTACACCTCCCCATGCACCTACTCCTCCCCACCCCTACTCCTCCAGTTACACCTCCCCATCCACCTACTCCTCCCCCACCCATACTCCTCCAGTTACACCTCCCCATCCACCTACTCCTCCCCCACCCCTACTTCTCCAGTTACACCTCCCCATCCACCTACTCCTCCAGTTACACCTCCCCATCCACCTACTCCTTCCCCACCCCTACTCCTCCAGTTACACCTCCACATCCACCTACTCCTCCCCCACCCCTACTCCTCCAGTTACACCTCCCCATCCACCTACTCCTCCCCACCCCTACTCCTCCAGTTACACCTCCCCATCCACCTACTCCTCCCCCACCCCTACTCTTCCAGTTACACCTCCCCATCCAGTTACACCTCCCCATCCACCAACTCCTCCCCCACCCCTACTCCTCCAGTTACACCTCCCCATCCAGTTACACCTCCCCATCCACCTACTCCTCCCCTACCCCTCCAGTTACACCTCCCCATCCACCTACTCCTCCCCCACCCCTACTCCTCCAGTTACACCTCCCCATCCACCGACTCCTTCCCCCTTCTTCATCCACCCTACTCCCCAGCCCCACCTCTCCGTCCCCACTCCTCCCAATCATTCACACCATCCCCCCCATATCTTTTCCCCCTATTCACCCCTTCAACCTCCTCATCCGTTCTCCATTCACCCCCCGATCCCTCCTTATTTTCACCCCTCACCCCCCTCCAATAATCACACTCGGGTCTTGTCTGCTTTTCTAAATGTTTTATTCTATCTAATCGTGAATTAGTTGCGGTCCGCGTCGCTCGCCCATGGAACGCCTTCCATCCGCCATCTATATAACTTGCGGCAGCAGCGGCAGCGCGGGACGACGCTATACCATCTTCCGGAAGTTCTCTGAGGCTTCGTGCAACTTCACGAGCTCAGCGTCAATCTGTTTCATCTGTGGGGAGAGGGGGAGAGAGCATGAGAGTGAGACGGGGGGGGGGAGAGGGGGGGGAGAGGGGGAGGGGGGGGGAGAGGGGGGTGGGAGAGGGGGGGGAGGGGGGGGGGAGAGGGGGGGAGAGAGGGGGGGGGAGGGGGGGGGAGGGGGGGGGGAGGGGGGGGGAGAGAGGGAGAGGGGGGGAGAGAGAGGGAGAGAGAGAGGGGGAGGGGGGAAAAGAGGCGAGGGGGGGAGAG
>NW_027455833.1:0-20000 GCF_040206685.1 Ascaphus truei
TGTTCATTACCTGTCTTCTGGGTTAGGGGGGGGTTCCGATGTCTTCCATGTGAAGCTTGAGCCAGATCTGGAAGAAAGCAGTATAGGGTAGTTAAGATTTCGGTGTAGTATAGGGCAGTTAAGATATATAGGGTAAATAAGAGATCCAGAGTGTGAGTGACAGAGAGAGAGAGTGTGGGAGTGACAGAGAGAGAGAGTGTGGGGGGAGAGAGAGAGAGAGTGTTTGGGAGAGAGAGAGAGAGTGTTGGGGAAGAGGGAGAGAGCGTGTGGGGGAGAGGGAGAGAGAGTGTTGGGGAGAGAGGGAGAGAGAGTGTGAGGGAGAGAGAGTGTGGGGGAGAGAGGGAGAGAGAGTGTGGGGAGAGAGGGAGAGAGAGTGTGGGGGAGAGAGGGAGAGAGAGTGTGGGGGAGAGAGAGAGAGTGTGGGGGGAGAGAGAGAGAGGTGTGGGTGAGAGAGAGAGAGAGTGTGGGGGAGAGAGAGAGAGAGTGTGGGGGAGAGAGAGAGAGAGTGGGGGGGGGAGAGAGTGTGGGGGGAGAGAGTGTGGGGGAGAGAGTGTGGGGGAGAGAGGGAGAGAGAGTGTGGGGGAGAGAGGGAGAGAGAGTGTGGGGGAGAGAGGGAGAGAGAGTGGGGGAGAGAGGGAGAGAGAGTGTGGGGGAGAGAGGGAGAGAGAGTGTGGGGGAGAGAGGGAGAGAGAGTGTGGGGGAGAGAGAGTGTGGGGGAGAGAGAGTGTGGGGGAGAGAGGGAGAGAGTGTGGGGGAGAGAGGGAGAGAGAGTGTGGGGGAGGGAGAGAGTGTGGGGGAGAGAGAGTGTGGGGGGGGAGGAGAGAGAGTGTGTGGGGGGGGAGAGAGAGAGTGTGGGGGAGAGAGAGAGTGTGTGGGGGAGAGAGGGAGAGAGAGTGTGGGGGAGAGAGGGAGAGAGAGTGTTGGGGAAAGAGAGAGTGTGGGGGGGAGAGAGAGAGTGTGGGGGAGAGAGAGTGTGGGGGGGGAGAGAGAGTGTGTGGGGGGGAGAGAGAGAGTGTGGGGGAGAGAGAGAGTGTGTGGGGGAGAGAGGGAGAGAGAGTGTGGGGGAGAGAGGGAGAGAGAGTGTTGGGGAAAGAGAGAGTGTGGGGGGGGAGAGAGAGAGTGGGGGGGAGAGAGAGAGTGGGGGAGAGAGAGAGAGAGAGAGAGTGGGGAGGAGAGAGAGAGAGAGAGAGAGAGTGGGGGAGAGAGAGAGAGAGAGTGTGGGGGAGAGAGAGAGTGTGTGGGGGGGAGAGAGAGTGTGGGGGAGACAGAGGAGAGAAACGGTGGGTGACACACACAGAGGGTGGGTGATACACAGAGAGAGAGGCTGGGTGAGTGACTGGCTGGTTGAGTGGTTTGCTGGGTGAGTGGCTGGGTGGGGCAGGGGTGACTGGGTGTGTGAGTGACTGACACTGACTGGGGGTGGGGGGTGACTGACACTGACTGGGGGTGGGGGGGTGACTGACACTGACTGGGGGTGGGGGGGGTGACTGACACTGACTGGGGGTGGGGGGGTGACTGACACTGACTGGGGGTGGGGGGTGACTGACACTGACTGGGGGTGGGGGGGGTGACTGACACTGACTGGGGGTGGGGGGGTGACTGACACTGACTGGGGGTGGGGGGGTGACTGACACTGACTGGGGGTGGGGGGGTGACTGACACTGACTGGGGGTGGGGGGTGACTGACACTGACTGGGGGTGGGGGTGACTGACACTGACTGGGGGTGGGGGGGTGACTGAACACTGACTGGGGGTGGGGGGTGACTGACACTGACTGGGGGTGGGGGGTGACTGACACTGACTGGGGGTGTGACTGACAGGGGGGGGGTGACTGACTGGGGGGGTTACTGACTGGGGGGGTTACTAACTGGGGGGGTGACTGACTGGGGGGGGGGTTACTGACTGGGGGGGGGTTACTGACTGGGGGGGACCTCTGGTGTCACACACATACACATACTCCCATACACACATACATTCATTCACACACACACACATTCTCCCACACACACACACATACACATTCTCACACACACACAGGGGAGGAAAGGCCGCGACCAGCACCACGCAAATCCCCCACCCACCCGCGCCCATCTCCCGCTCGTGTGGGGGGCAGGCCGACATCCCCCCCCCCCATCAGCAGGGTGGGTGGGAGGCACGTGGCGAGGTATCCCCCACTGGGCGCCCCAGGTGACAGTCAGCCCCGCCGTGGCCGCCACTGCCCTGCTCCCCTCGCCGGCATGTCACAGTGCACGGCCAAGCTGCAGGCTGCTTCTTTCCCCCCAGCCCGCAGCGGCATGAAGCTCGTGGGGGGGGGGGGGGGCCAGGCCGACATCCCCCCACCTCATGCGGCATCTGCGCCATCATGAAGGTAGGGGATGCATGGGAGGCACGTGGTGAGGGCCGAGCCCCCCCCCGCCGCAAGCCAACCGGGCTGCAGCAGCGGGGACCTCCCGCCCCTGACATCGATCGGTGGATCGAGGGGAAGGGGACAGGAGGAGGGGAAGGGGACAGGAGCAGGAAGAGGGGAAGGGAGCAGGAGGAGGGGACAGGGGACAGGAGCAGGGACAGGAGGAGGGGGACAGGAGCAGGGGACAGGAGCAGGGGAATGGGACAGGAGCAGGGGACAGGAGAGCTTCCGCGGTGGGGAGTAGGGAGCCATGTGGGGACCAGGGGGATCGCAGGGAAGGAGCAGAGGGGCCGCAGCATGGAGAGTACTTACCCTCCAACAGAGCTCCAGGCAGAATGGCCGCTCGTTGGGGGCGGGCTCATATAGAGCCTGGCCGCGCACCCACAAAGCCTGGAGCGCGCGCCAATCAGGAGTCAGGTAGGGGAGTTTTTTTTTTTTTTTTTTTTTTAGCGCGAGCAGGGAAATTTCAGCGCGAACGGGGGGAATTTTAAAAAAAACACGTGTGCTGCTTGGGCCAATAGTTACTCGCCCGGGGGTTAAATCCACCCGCCCCGGGCGAGTAAATGTATACAATTGTCGAACACTGTATATATATATATACACATGAAGGTCAGTCAGCACACTGCAGTAGAAAAGGTTATAATAGCAGATGCTAGTCCCATAGAAAATAAGTATGATACGAACCAATCCAAAGACCAGTAAAGAGACAGCACACCGCACGGGGTTAATCCAAAAATCTATATTCACAACATGAAATACACGTAAGCCAACGTTTCGGTCCCACAGAGAGACCTTCCTCAGGGCCGTGCAACCCACAAGTGCAAGTGACCACACATATATACCCTCACCCATAGTGCAATGCAAACAAAGGGAACCAATCACCAACATGCAATCAGACAGAATATGCAACATAGCTGTACTCCGTGCCCCCTCCCCTATTACCTGATTATCCAAATGACTCATCATGACATGAGAGTAGGCACTTAAACTATTAGGAGAAAGACACCCTTTAGACACTGGTCCCAGGGTCTACTGCCCTTGCGGGGGAAGGTCGCGCGCCGCGCATCTGCAGTGGGCCAAAACATATTGACTGCCGGAGCGCCAGCAAGGAGAGTACGCCGCGCATCACAGCTGTGAGCAGACGCCTCATTGACTCTCCCTGGCCACCAGGGACGCCGGCAGCGCAAAACGCACATGCGCAGTCTGAAAAACCGCCTCGGTGCACAGTTACCCACACACTGACAGTAATAATGGGCTAAACAGAATAGTAATACACAGAGCGTTAAGGTGAACCACAGGGGGACAGGTAGAGGTATAGAGCACAAGGAGCACATAGCATCACCATAGTATATAAGGACAAAGGAAGTGCAAAAGTGCAGAGGGAGTGATGCAACAGAGTATGAGTGACAAACATAAAAAAGGCATAATGCAAAGTCAAGTGAAAGCAGGGAGACTGCTACAAAAAGCAGCTAAGTGAAAGTTCCTCATTTAGGCCACCAGGTGTCATAGTTCTTAGTTCATAGATAAGCCTTGCTTCCTGTTTAAGCAAAGTCCTGCCCCTGTCACCCCCACGGGGGGGGGGACTGGAACCTGCAGAATAGGCATACAACGAAGTGTGGCCAGTGTATGCCTTTTTTCCTTGAAATGTCTAGCCACAGGTAGGCACTTCAGGTCTACATCAGAGGCATCACTCAGTAGGGCTTTTCTGATGTTTGAACGGTGCATGGCCATGCGTTCTTTCAGCATCCTTACAGTCTTCCCGATGTACAGCAATCCACAAGGACACTTAATAAGGTACACCACGAATTTAGACTCACAGTTCAGTTGTTGTTTGATTTTAATCGGTGCGCCACTATGCAGGTGATTGTAGCTAGGGCCCAGCTGCATATAGTTGCAGTTGGTACAGCCATGACAGCGGTACGAACCAGGTTTTTTGGCTAACCAAGTGGTGGGTGTGGCATATTTGTCTATTGGGTCAGATCCAGTGACCATGTCACCAATGTTTGGTCCCCGACGAAAGCAGAATAGAGGTGGCTCTCTAGCATATGCACCAATCCTCTCGTCATTCTCCAGGATGCGCCAATTGCCCCGAATGCAGCGCTTAATGCTGTTGGTAGCAGTACTGAATGTACTGACTATATTGAGCCTATTGCTCACCGGTCTGCCTGTCGAAGGTGTCAATAGTTCACCCCTATCAACCTGTCCAACCTTTTGCAAGGCAAAATTGATGTCCTTGGCCGAATAGCCCCTCTCCCGGAAGCGTGCGGCCATTTGGGCCAAGGCCCTTTGGGATTCTTCTGGATCAGTGGTGATTCTTTTCACTCGGAGAAGCTGGGAGTATGGGAGACCCCTCTTGAGTGGTACAGGATGGTGGCTGGCTGCACAAAGAAGGGAGTTCTTGTCTGTACTCTTCCGGTATATTCTAGTAGCCAGCGTGCCTCCAATTTTGTACACTATGGTGTCTAAAAAAGTGATTTCCTGGTAGCTGTGGTTGAGGGTAAAACGGATTGTGGAGGGGATTTTGTTTAAATCAGAAACAAATGTCAGCAGCTCCTCTTCACTGCCCGTCCACAGAATGAAGATGTCGTCAATATAGCGAAGGTATTTGACGATATGCCGTCCATGCGTGGTGTCAGTTAATATGTGCAACCGTTCATACAAATCCATAAACAGATTAGCGTACGACGGTGCCATATTTGAGCCCATGGCAGTGCCGTAAGTTGCAAGTAGTAGTGTTTCTCAAATTTAAAGAAGTTCTTATGGAGGATGACCTCAATGAGCAACATGAGAAAGTCAACTGGTGGACCCTGTTCGACTCCCTGTTCTTCCAATTTTGTGCGTACTGCTTCTAGGCCCCCTGCATGGGGAATGTTGGTGTACAGGCTGGACACATCTAGCGTAGCAAGAATACATTCTGCTGTGTTAACGGAAAGATGGCTGAGCTGCTCAATAAAGTCCGTGGTGTCCTTGATGTATGAACCCATTCCAGCCACCAGTGGCTGTAGATAGAAGTCCACAAATTGCGAGAGGGGATGGCACAGCGACCCACGGGCCGAGATGATGGGTCTGCCCGGTGGTGCGACTATAGATTTGTGTACTTTGGGTAGTGTGTATAATACTGGCATCACAGGGTGGTCCTGAGTCAGGAATTTACTGGTTTCTTCTGTGATCCAGGCATTATTCAAGCCCAATCGGATGATGCCATCAATCTCCTTCTTGTAGGCTATCGTCGGATCCCCCGGGAGGTGTCTATAATGATGTACAACTGCAAGCTGTTGCTCAATCTCCTGCTTATAGTATTGATAATTTAAAACCACAATCCCTCCACCCTTGTCTGCTGCTCTCACTATAATCCCCTTGTTCTCCCGTAGCATTTTCAGGGCAGCTCTCTCCTCTCTCGATGTATTAAAAAAGCTGGTCTTATGATTCTTCAGAATTTTCCGTGTGTCTTTCGTCACCAAGTTCATATTATTCTGTTTAGCCCATTATTACTGTCAGTGTGTGGGTAACTGTGCACCGAGGCGGTTTTTCAGACTGCGCATGTGCGTTTTGCGCTGCCGGCGTCCCTGGTGGCCAGGGAGAGTCAATGAGGCGTCTGCTCACAGCTGTGATGCGCGGCGTACTCTCCTTGCTGGCGCTCCGGCAGTCAATATGTTTTGGCCCACTGCAGATGCGCGGCGCGCGACCTTCCCCCGCAAGGGCAGTAGACCCTGGGACCAGTGTCTAAAGGGTGTCTTTCTCCTAATAGTTTAAGTGCCTACTCTCATGTCATGATGAGTCATTTGGATAATCAGGTAATAGGGGAGGGGGCACGGAGCACAGCTATGTTGCATATTCTGTCTGATTGCATGTTGGTGATTGGTTCCCTTTGTTTGCATTGCACTATGGGTGAGGGTATATATGTGTGGTCACTTGCACTTGTGGGTTGCACGGCCCTGAGGAAGGTCTCTCTGTGGGACCGAAACGTTGGCTTACGTGTATTTCATGTTGTGAATATAGATTTTTGGATTAACCCCGTGCGGTGTGCTGTCTCTTTACTGGTCTTTGGATTGGTTCGTATCATACTTATTTTCTATGGGACTAGCATCTGCTATTATAACCTTTTCTACTGCAGTGTGCTGACTGACCTTCATGTGAATTTATGCTTTATGGGTTGTGCACCTACGTACTTTATTCATTGCTGTACATTCCCTGCGATGGCCTAGCGGGGAGTTGTATTTAGGAAACACTTGGCCTCATTTACATATTCTATCTGCATATGGTTGTGACTATTTGTTATATGTGCAATGGAGGAATTTGCTGACATCACAGGCATTTTTTCGTCCCTATCGGATGTGGCGGGTTTCAGTGATGCAGAGGTCGCACAGATCCGCTTCACAGAGTCCTTTGATGATGTAGCAGGACCTGACAAGGCGGCTGATGTTTTCAATGAGCTCATTAAATTGAAGAAACGTGAAGTGGATTTTTATTTACATGGCCTCACCCTGTCACACTACCACAAAGCGAGGATGCTGCCAAGGGGGTTCAGGGTGAAGAATCAGCCAACCATTGGCAGATGTGACATGGATTTCTGCAAACGCTGGATAGCCATTTTAAACAAATGTTCTTTCGATCTAATGATTCTGGTCATTGACCAATCAAGCAAGGAAATTGCCAAATTGAAAAAGGACATTGCAGTAATAGAAACCAAACATGTGGACACCCTGGCAGCGGACATGGATACCAACTGGCTGGATAAGATGCAGAATACCATTGATGCCTATAGGGCAAATTTAATCAAGTTTAAGAAGGAGAAGCTCCGGCAGGTGACTGCGGACTACAAGGAGCGCAACGTCTACCGATGGCTCCTGGGGCTGGGTGAGACGAAGAGCGGTAGAAGCGGTCCACAGCGACGATACCAGCCTCGGTCTAGGCGGGGTGATGCCGCCAGGATGGGCTACACGACCAGTGATACTGATGCATCAGATGCCCCGGACAACACCTCCATGGAGCCTTTTTTAGCTCCCGGGGGATCCGACGATAGCCTACAAGAAGGAGATTGATGGCATCATCCGATTGGGCTTGAATAATGCCTGGATCACAGAAGAAACCAGTAAATTCCTGACTCAGGACCACCCTGTGATGCCAGTATTATACACACTACCCAAAGTACACAAATCTATAGTCGCACCACCGGGCAGACCCATCATCTCGGCCCGTGGGTCGCTGTGCCATCCCCTCTCGCAATTTGTGGACTTCTATCTACAGCCACTGGTGGCTGGAATGGGTTCATACATCAAGGACACCACGGACTTTATTGAGCAGCTCAGCCATCTTTCCGTTAACACAGCAGAATGTATTCTTGCTACGCTAGATGTGTCCAGCCTGTACACCAACATTCCCCATGCAGGGGGCCTAGAAGCAGTACGCACAAAATTGGAAGAACAGGGAGTCGAACAGGGTCCACCAGTTGACTTTCTCATGTTGCTCATTGAGGTCATCCTCCATAAGAACTTCTTTAAATTTGAGAAACACTACTACTTGCAACTTACGGGCACTGCCATGGGCTCAAATATGGCACCGTCGTACGCTAATCTGTTTATGGATTTGTATGAACGGTTGCACATATTAACTGACACCACGCATGGACGGCATATCGTCAAATACCTTCGCTATATTGACGACATCTTCATTCTGTGGACGGGCAGTGAAGAGGAGCTGCTGACATTTGTTTCTGATTTAAACAAAATCCCCTCCACAATCCGTTTTACCCTCAACCACAGCTACCAGGAAATCGCTTTTTTAGACACCATAGTGTACAAAATTGGAGGCACGCTGGCTACTAGAATATACCGGAAGAGTACAGACAAGAACTCCCTTCTTTGTGCAGCCAGCCACCATCCTGTACCACTCAAGAGGGGTCTCCCATACTCCCAGCTTCTCCGAGTGAAAAGAATCACCACTGATCCAGAAGAATCCCAAAGGGCCTTGGCCCAAATGGCCGCACGCTTCCGGGAGAGGGGCTATTCGGCCAAGGACATCAATTTTGCCTTGCAAAAGGTTGGACAGGTTGATAGGGGTGAACTATTGACACCTTCGACAGGCAGACCGGTGAGCAATAGGCTCAATATAGTCAGTACATTCAGTACTGCTACCAACAGCATTAAGCGCTGCATTCGGGGCAATTGGCGCATCCTGGAGAATGACGAGAGGATTGGTGCATATGCTAGAGAGCCACCTCTATTCTGCTTTCGTCGGGGACCAAACATTGGTGACATGGTCACTGGATCTGACCCAATAGACAAATATGCCACACCCACCGCTTGGTTAGCCAAAAAACCTGGTTCGTACCGCTGTCATGGCTGTACCAACTGCAACTATATGCAGCTGGGCCCTAGCTACAATCACCCGCATAGTGGCGCACCGATTAAAATCAAACAACAACTGAACTGTGAGTCTAAATTCGTGGTGTACCTTATTAAGTGTCCTTGTGGATTGCTGTACATCGGGAAGACTGTAAGGATGCTGAAAGAACGCATGGCCATGCACCGTTCAAACATCAGAAAAGCCCTACTGAGTGATGCCTCTGATGTAGACCTGAAGTGCCTACCTGTGGCTAGACATTTCAAGGAAAAAAGGCATACACTGGCCACACTTCGTTGTATGCCTATTCTGCAGGTTCCAGTCCCCCCCCGTGGGGGTGACAGGGGCAGGACTTTGCTTAAACAGGAAGCAAGGCTTATCTATGAACTAAGAACTATGACACCTGGTGGCCTAAATGAGGAACTTTCACTTAGCTGCTTTTTGTAGCAGTCTCCCTGCTTTCACTTGACTTTGCATTATGCCTTTTTTATGTTTGTCACTCATACTCTGTTGCATCACTCCCTCTGCACTTTTGCACTTCCTTTGTCCTTATATACTATGGTGATGCTATGCGCTCCTTGTGCTCTATATCTCTACCTGTCCCCCTGTGGTTCACCTTAACGCTCTGTGTATTACTATTCTGTTTAGCCCATTATTACTGTCAGTGTGTGGGTAACTGTGCACCGAGGTGGTTTTTCAGACTGCGCATGTGCGTTTTGCGCTGCCGGCGTCCCTGGTGGCCAGGGAGAGTCAATGAGGCGTCTGCTCACAGCTGTGATGCGCGGCGTACTCTCCTTGCTGGCGCTCCGGCAGTCAATATGTTTTGGCCCACTGCAGATGCGCGGCGCGCGACCTTCCCCCGCAAGGGCAGTAGACCCTGGGACCAGTGTCTAAAGGGTGTCTTTCTCCTAATAGTTTAAGTGCCTACTCTCATGTCATGATGAGTCATTTGGATAATCAGGTAATAGGGGAGGGGGCACGGAGCACAGCTATGTTGCATATTCTGTCTGATTGCATGTTGGTGATTGGTTCCCTTTGTTTGCATTGCACTATGGGTGAGGGTATATATGTGTGGTCACTTGCACTTGTGGGTTGCACGGCCCTGAGGAAGGTCTCTCTGTGGGACCGAAACGTTGGCTTACGTGTATTTCATGTTGTGAATATAGATTTTTGGATTAGCCCCGTGCGGTGTGCTGTCTCTTTACTGGTCTTTGGATTGGTTCGTATCATATATATATATATATATCAGTATATATATATATACAGTGTTCAACAATTAATTATAACTACACGCCCGTGGTGAGTGGATTTAGGCCGCTGGCGAGTCGTTGCTGGGGCTCTATAAATTCCCTTGCTCACGCCAATTTTTTTTTTAATAAATAAATAAATAATCCCCCTCTCTGATTGGGTTAATGCAGGGAAGAGGGCCGGCAGGCAGCGCTGGGTTAGCCCCTTCCCCCGATCTCCTCCCCCTCCTGCCCCTGATCTCCTCTCCCTCCTGATCTGGGGTGTACTCTACCTGTGATGCGGGATATGGGGGGGGTTGTGTTGCGCGGCTGTGCATGTGGGTGGGGTGGTGGTGGTTCCCGCTCCTGTGCTGCCCCGCTCCCATGTGCTGCCCCACTCCTTGCCCGCTCCCATGTGCTGCCCCACTCCTTGCCCGCTCCCATGTGCTGCCCCGCTCCTTGCCCGCTCCCATGTGCTGCCCCGCTCCTTGCCCGCTCCCATGTGCTGCCCCGCTCCCATGTGCTGCCCCTCTCCCATGTGCTGCCCCGCTCCCATGTGCTGCCCCGCTCCTTGCCCTTTCCCATGTGCTGCCCCGCTCCTTGCCCGCTCCCATGTGCTGCCCCGCTCCTTGCCCGCTCCCATGTGCTGCCCCGCTCCCATGTGCTTAACGGCTTAGTTTGCCTACTGCGTGGTTTACTTACACCCCCCTAACAAACTGAGACAACACAGTTTTGTGGAAGTAAAAATGGTCACAGCTTTATTGTTTTAACAATACCTGAAAATAACTGTCAGCCATAATCTTAGTCCTTTATCATCCCTATTCTCGGTATCTTCCGGCGGGGGGAGTCCTCCTCCACCCGTCCCAATCTACCGTACACCAGGAGAGACACTCTCCGCCGCGAGAGACACTCTCCACGGCCCCCTCTACCGTTCACTGGGAGAGACACTCTCCACCGCAAGAGACACTCTCCATTGCCCCTAGGTCCCCCTTATCAGAGCCGCCTGGGCTAACCCGCATAGGATAGAGCCCAGCTGCCTAAGATTGGTACCAGGGGTACAGTGCCTGACCGCCTGCGTCGGCGCCTCCACCCCGCACAATCTTTTCAGGGGGACCGTTACCTGGCGGCCCATCCACATCAGATGGAGCCCCATTTCGGGTATTCACAGTCTCCCTACGATGACTGGCCTGACAGTTCCGCCACCCGGAGGACCCAATAAGGCCACTTACTGGGGACTCACCCCACACCCCAAGCTGTGACCCTAAACCCTGCCTGCTGATCGCTTGCGAAGGCCTACGCATGTTATTAATAAAATATCGAGGGGCCCCCGCTGTGAAGACAGAAAATATGTTAGAAGATTATTTAATTACTCGCCTGCCGGGCCCTAATGTACCCCTTTTAAGCATTTGATTGTGAATCTGAAGCTGCTGGGGGCCAACCGTAACAGCCGAAAAGACTGCTTCTATGTCAATTTTACCAATAGTGCTCCCTCCCCATATGTCTTAATTATCCCTTATGGCAGTGTGTTGCAGGGTACAGGCAACTACACACGCGGGTTTCTTGACAAGGCTTATTTATTTAGCCTTGCAAAATATACAGCACACAAAACAAAAATAGCTTTTCATCAGCAACAAAAGGAAAATGGCTTTTCTTCAGCAGACAGACAAAAACAGTTTCTCTTTAGCAGACAGTGTATATGGCAGTTGCCCTTTTCTATGCAGGGGACAGACAGTTCACAATTCATCTACTTTTCTAATCAGACCTTGTATCAGGAAATCTCTCAGCAGCTTACTCCTCTCTCCTCAACCGACAGCCTCCATGTGTCTACAACCTGGGTTTTAACACACCTTGATTAGGCAGCTGGGATCCAACTAATTGTCCTGAGGTTCCCAGCTGAAGTTAACCTAGTCAGTGCTGCACTGCAGACTAGACATAGGTTTTCCAGGCATTTAACTGGTGGCTTTTGTTTACCCTGTCACATTCCTCCCCTGTTAGTGTCTGGCTGGGGCTATGAACGGCTGAAGCCCGACCATCCACCCCTTCTCTAGAAAAGAAGTCAGCATTTGCATTCTCTTTTCCCGGCCTATGCTGAATCTCAAATGAGAAGGGTTGGAGGGCCATATACCACCTAGTCAATCTAGCATTGGAATCCTTCATGCTATTTAACCACTTCAGTGGAGCATGATCCGTTACCAAAGTAAAATGGACTCCTGCCAGGTAATGCCTCAAAGCCTCGATTGCCCACTTTACTGCGAGGCACTCTTTCTCAATCACTGAGTAGTTTTTATCCCTTGGGAACAATTTCCTACTCAGGAAAAGGATAGGATGTTCAACTCCCTCAAACTGTTGTGACAACACTGCCCCTAGCCCTATCTCTGATGCATCTGTTTGCACTATAAAAGGGCTGTTGAAGTCTGGGCTTCTAAGGATGGGACCCTCTGATAGACACCTTTTTATGTCCTCAAAGGCTCTCTGACAATCCCTTGACCACACCACTTGTGTAGGGGCACACTTTTTTGTGAGGTCCGTTAAAGGGGCTGCCACTTCCGAATAGTTGGGGATGAACCGCCGGTAGTACCCTGCTAAACCCAGCAGAGAGCGTACCTGCATTTTTGTTTGGGGGGTCAGAACTTCTTTCAGGGCAGCTACCTTGTCGGCTAGTGGCCTTACTTTTCCACCTCCCACTGCATACCCTAAGTATTTGGTGTCCGCTTTACCCAAGGCACATTTCTTAGGGTTGGCTGTGAGCCCTGCCTCTCTTAGAGATTTGAGGACCGCTTTCAGCCTATTTAGATGGGCCCGTCAGTGTTTACTATAAATGACAATGTCATCTAGGTAGGCTGCGGCATAAGTCCTATGGGGCCTCAGTACCTTATCCATGAGTCTCTGAAATGTGGCTGGGGCTCCATGCAGTCCAAATGGCATTGTCACAAACTGGTATAAACCCATGGGAGTGGCAAAGGCTGTTTTGCATTTGGACTTTTCCTCTAAGGGTATTTGCCAGTATCCTTTTGTCAAGTCCAACGTGGATATATATTCCGCGTTACTAAGGGCGTCAATTAATTCGTCCACCCTTGGCATCGGATATGCGTCAAACTTGGATACCGCATTGACCTTTCGGTGGTCCACACAAAATCTTACCTTCCCATCGGGTTTATGGACCATAATTAGTGGACTACACCACTCACTGCATGATTCCTCAATCACTCCTAAGTGTAACATTTCTTGTACCTCCTTCTGTACCAGAGCCCTATGACTTTCAGGCAACCTATAAGGACGGGAACGTACTTTAACCCCAGGTGCTGTCTCGATTGCATGGGAAATTAAGTTACTTTGTCCTGGTAAGTCAGAAAAAACATCCTGGAATTGAGTAATTATTGCTAACAAGTCCCCTTTTTGTTCAGAGGACAACTGTTTACCCATTGGGATTTTATCGTCACTCACGATGTTCTCCCGTGGAGGCTGAGGACCCAAGTCCGTTTCCTCCTCCACCGGGTGGATGAATAAAGACCGCTGCATCTTCCAGGGTTTCAGCAAGTTCACATGGTAAATTTGTTTACCCTTCCTGGACCCTGGTTGAGCGATCTCGTAATCCACATCACCCGTACGGCGGAGTACTTCGAATGGGCCCTGCCATTTGGCCAGGAGTTTACTCTCGCAACTGGGTAACAATAACATCACCTGGTCTCCTGGGTGAAACACTCTCATGCGAGCATTCTGATTATAATGTCTCTCCTGACTGTTCTGGGCTGATCTAAGATTCTCCCTGGCAAAATGGCCGACCACATCTAGGCGCTTCCTAAGGTCTAGTACATATTGCAGGGTATTCTTAGAAGGGGACTGCTGTTCCTCCCAGGACTCCTTTAGGAGGTCTAGGATACCCCGAGGTTGGCGGCCATAGAGCAATTCAAATGGAGAGAATCCTGTGGAGGCCTGGGGGACTTCCCGCACTGCAAACAGCAGAAAAGGGAGAAGTTCATCCCAGGCTCTCTTCTCTGAATCTACAAATTTCCACAACATCCCTTTTAGAGTTCGGTTAAATCTTTCCACCAATCCGTCAGTCTGTGGATGGTAGACCGATGTCCGAACAGACTTGACCTCTAGTAACTTTAAGACATCCTGCATCAGTTTAGCCATGAAATTTGTACTTTGGTCTGTCAACATAACCTGGGGAAGTCCAACCCGTGAGAACAGTTCCAACAACTTGTTGGCCACTTGCTTTGCCATTGCTGTTCTCAGGGGGAACGCCTCAGGATATCTTGTCGCATAATCAACTATGAGAAGGATAAACCTGTGCCCAGGTGACCACCCCAAGGGACAGTATGGGCTAGAGTGAACACAGATTTAACAAACGCCTTGGGAACCAATATCTGTCTGGTGACCTCCCCTGTTTGTGTCTGCCTATTCACCCTATATAGGATATCCTTTGATAGCTCAAAATGGGGGAATACTATCAACCCTTGTGCATCTAAAATCTGTTCATCAATTTTCACCACCTTGTCATACTGTCTAGCAAGGACTGGGTCTGTCTTTTGTTTCTGGCGAAAGTCAGGGAGGTACAGGTCTGATAAATCTCCAGGGCCCATATCCCCCTCCCTTTGGCCATCCCCAGCCATCATTTGTGACCTCTGACTACTAGAATGGTCACCTTGAGACCCAGATTTTTGCAACCAGTCCTGTTTGTCCAAGCGTCTTTGCTTCAGAGTCTTTTGAACCCGCTGTCTACTGGGAAAAAGGTCTGCCGAGAAGGGGAACAGTTTGCCAGGGTTCTCCTGAGCCCTAAAAGGAGGCTCCTCGTGAAACACTGGGGCCATTAGGTCCGAAAAGAAAGGCCAGTCCCGACCGAGCACAACGGGGGCAGGGAGCCAAGGAGCGACTCCTACTTCGAGGTAAGCCTCCTGACCTTTTACCTGTAGCCGGATTTTGGCCGTCGGATAGCGTTTTACATCACCGTGTATACATTCTATGCTCCATGGGGAGTCAAAAGAACACACGTTGGGCGGTAACAGTTCCTGGAGGACCAGAGTTTTACCAGAGCCCGAATCTACAAGGGCCTGGACGGTTTTTCCCCCAATCATGGCTGGAAGTAGCCAGGGCTTGTAATTTTCCTTAGTAAAAGCCGAGGCGACGGTTCTGCTGAATGAACAATCCATCAGTGGACAGACCACATACCTGTGGCCTTGTTCTCCGCAGGCGGAACATGGAGAGGGTTCCCTCGCAAGAGGGGGCTGTGGATGGCGCTCCGCTGGACCGGTTACTGGAGACCAGGCATATGGTGGGTCCTGTGGGCGACGTCCTCGGAAGTTCCTCTCACTTTGCGACGAGCCGACATCCGGAAGGAGATGAGGGTCTCTACGGGGACCAGCATTTGGACTCCGTCCTTGCTGGAATGACTGCTCCTTCCAATGGACTTGGCGGTTCCGTGATGAGCCGTAGGTTCCCCATTGATCCGACCTCCCTCTTTGGGCATCCGCAAGTACCAGAGGAGTCGTGTCCAGGGCACTCGCCTGCTGCTCAGCCCCAAGGAAGTTCTCCACGAGTCGGACCGCCAAAGCTAGGGTTTCAGCAGCGTGGCGTTTTACCCACGAGCGTGCGGAAGGGGGTATTATTTGTAGAAATTGATCCAAAACCACCTGCTCAAGAATTGCCTCCTTAGTGCACTCCTCGGGTTGTATCCAGCGTGTACATAAGTCCAATAATCGCTGAGCGAGGACCCGGGGTCTCAACTTAGCGGTGTACTTCATGTTCCGGAACTGCTGCCGGTAGGTCTCTGGGGTCAGACCTAAGTGATCCAGTATGGTGGCTTTTACTTGTCGGTAGTCTATGGCCTGATCTGCTGGGAGACCCTGATATGAGGCCTGGGCTTCTCCTATGAGGACCGGGGCCAAAGCAGTTGCCCAGCGATCTGTAGCCCAGCCCTGAGCTTTGGCAACTCCTTCAAAAGTCAGTAAAAAGCCTCTGGATCCTCGTCCGGAGCCATTTTCCTCAGGAGTACCGGGGGTTTGCTTGCAAGTTCTGGACTGGCAGACCCCTGGAATTGGGTCAACAGCTTGGCAATCCGCTCATCCTGTGCTGTTTGTAGTCTTTCATCTCTCTCCGCTTGCAGCCGGGCCTGCTCGCACAGAAACGCTTTCAACATTTCTTCCATTCTTGTGTGTGTGGCCCTTTAACTGCAGAAGCCTTTTGAAAAAAATCAAATCCCACTTCTGACACCATATGTTGCAGGGTACATGCAACTACACACGCGGGTTTCTTGACAAGGCTTATTTATTTAGCCTTGCAAAATATACAGCACACAAAACAAAAATAGCTTTTCATCAGCAACAAAAGGAAAATGGCTTTTCTTCAGCAGACAGACAAAAACAGTTTCTCTTTAGCAGACAGTGTATATGGCAGTTGCCCTTTTCTATGCAGGGGACAGACAGTTCACAATTCATCTACTTTTCTAATCAGACCTTGTATCAGGAAATCTCTCAGCAGCGTACTCCTCTCTGCTCAACCGACAGTCTCCATGTGTCTACAGCCTGGGTTTTAACACACCTTGATTAGGCAGCTGGGATCCAACTAATTGTCCTGAGGTTCCCAGCTGAAGTTAACCTAGTCAGTGCTGCACTGCAGACTAGACATAGGTTTTCCAGGCATTTAACTGGTGGCTTTTGTTTACCCTGTCACATTCCTCCCCTGTTAGTGTCTGGCTGGGGCTATGAACGGCTGAAGCCCGACCATCCACCCCTTCTCTAGAAAAGAAGTCAGCATTTGCATTCTCTTTTCCCGGCCTATGCTGAATATGAGAAGGGTTGGAGGGCCATATACCACCTAGTCAATCTAGCATTGGTATCCTTCATGCTATTTAACCACTTCAGTGGAGCATGTTCCATTACCAAAGTAAAATGGACTCTTGCCAGGTAATGCCTCAAAGCCTCGATTGCCCACTTTACTGCGAGGCACTCTTTCTCAATCACTGAGTAGTTTTTTCCCTTGGGAACAATTTCCTACTCAGGAAAAGGATAGGATGTTCAACTCCCTCAAACCGTTGTGACAACACTGCCCCTAACCCTATCTCTGATGCATCTGTTTGCACTATAAAAGGGCTGTTGAAGTCTGGGCTTCTAAGGATGGGACCCTCTGATAGACACCTTTTTATGTCCTCAAAGGCTCTCTGACAATCCCTTGACCACACCACTTGTGTAGGGGCACACTTTTTTGTGAGGTCCGTTAAAGGGGCTGCAACTTCCGAATAGTTGGGGATGAACCGCCGGTAGTACCCTGCTAAACCCAGCAGAGAGCGTACCTGCGTTTTTGTTTGGGGGGTCGGAACTTCTTTCAGTGCAGCTACCTTGTCGGCTAGTGGCCTTATTTTTCCACCTCCCACTGCATACCCTAAGTATTTGGTTTCCGCTTTACCCAAGGCACATTTCTTAGGGTTGGCTGTGAGCCCTGCCTCTCTTAGAGATTTGAGGACCGCTTTCAGCCTATTTAGATGGGCCCGCCAGTGTTTACTATAAATGACAATGTCACTCAACTGTGTATCCCCCTGCCACCTATGCCTGAACTGTTCGTCATAATGGCTGGTGGGGGCTTGGATCAGGGCTGGGGGGGGGCGGGAGTGGGGCTGGGGGGGGGCTGGGAGCGGGGATGGGGGGGGGGGCTTGGATCGGGGCTGGGGGGGGCTTGGATTGGGGCTGGGGGGGGCTGGGAGCGGGGCTGGGGGGGGGGCTGGGAGCGGGGCTGGGGGGGGCTGGGAGCGGGGCTGGGCTGGGAGCGGGGCTGGGAGTGGGGCTGGGGGGGGAGCTGAGGGGGGGCTGGGGGGGGTGCTGGGAGCAGGGCTTGGGGGGGGGGTGGGAGTAGGGCTGGGGGGGCTGAAAGGGGGGGCTGGGAGTGGGGCTGGGGGGGCTGGGAGCGGGGCTGGGGGGGGGCTGGGAGCGGGGCTGGGTGGGGGCTGGGAGCGGGGCTGGGAGCGGGGCTGGGAGTGGGGCTGGGTGGGGGCTGGGAGCGGGGATGGGGGGGGCTGGGAGCGGGGCTGGGGGGGGCTGGGGGGGGCTGGGAGCGGGGCTGGAAGCGGGGCTGGGGGGGGATGGGAGCAGGGCTGGGGGGGATGGGAGCGGGGCTGGGGGGGGGGGCTGGGAGCAGGGCTGTGGGGGGTGCTGGGAGCAGGGCTGGGGGGGCTTAAAGGGGGGGCTGGGAGCGGGGCTGGGGAGAGCTGGGAGGGGGTCTGGGGTGGGTTGGGAGTGGGGCTGGGGGGGGCAGGGTGGGGTCTGAGAGCAAGGCTGGGGGGGGCTGGGAGCAAGGCGGGGGGGGCTGGGAGCAGGGCTGGGGGGGGCTGATAGCGGGGCTGGGGTGGGGGGCTGGGAGCCCATCCCATTAGCCCCTCCCCTTGTTGATTCGCACGCAAATCCACTAAACATCGTGGTGGGGGGAAGGAAAGGAAGACACATTAAGTACCCCCTGGAGGCACGGAGCCATTATTAACGCGACGGCTCCATTTTGGGACCTCTGCTTCTTCTGCCCCGCTCCTTGCCCGCTCCCATGTGCTGCCCCGCTCCTTGTCCGCTCCCATGTGCTGCCCCGCTCCCATGTGCTGCCCCGCTCCTTGCCCGCTCCCATGTGCTGCCCCGCTCCTTGCCTGCTCCCATGTGCTGCCCCACTCCCATGTGCTGCCCCGCTCCCATGTGCTGCCCCGCTCCTTGCCCACTCCCATATGCTGCCCCGCTCCTTGCCTGCTCCCTTGTGCTGCCCTGCTCCCATGTGCTGCCCTGCTCCTTGCCCACTCCCATGTGCTGCCCCACTCCTTGACTGCTCCCATATGCTGCCCCGCTCCCATATGCTGCCCCACTCCTTGCCCGCTCCCATATGCTGCCCCGCTCCTTGCCCGCTCCCATGTTCTGCCCAGCTCCTTGCCCGCTCCCATGTGCTGCCCCACTCCTTGCCTGCTCCCATGTGCTGCCCTGCTCCTTGCCCGCTCCCATGTGCTGCCCCGCTCCTTGCCCACTCCCATGTGCTGCCCCGCTCCTTGCCCGCTCCCATGTGCTGCCACGCTCCTTGCCCGCTCCCATGTGCTGCCCCGCTCCTTGTCCGCTCCCATATGCTGCCCCGCTCCTTGCCCGCTCCCATGTGCTGCCCCGCTCCCATGTGCTGCCCCACTCCTTGCCCGCTCCCATGTGCTGCCCCGCTCCCATGTGCTGCCCCACTCCTTGCCCGCTCCCATATGCTGCCCCGCTCCTTGCTCGCTCCCATGTGCTGCCCCACTCCTTGCCCGCTCCCATGTGCTGCCCTGCTCCCATGTGCTGCTCCGCTCCTGTGCTTGCCCCGCTTCCGTGCTTGCCCCGCTCCCATGCTTGCACGGGGTGGGGAGGCTGGAGAGCCGAGTCTTGGCGCTTCCCCCTACTCCACTGTGTGTGGAGGGGGCTTCCCCCGTCCACCCTCCCCCCTCCACAAACACGACCAACAGCCGCAGGAAGAGTCGGGAGCAAGATGTCCGACACTGCTCCGTGAGGGAGGGTGAGGTGCCTGTGTTCCTCCGGAGCTGACACCGGCTCAGGGGAACCCCGAGGAGAGGCATCAGCCTAAGAGATCTGCTCCGGAGATACAGGGTGAGTGACGTCATCAGCCCACCACATTTAAAGCACCACTCACACTCAGGGGTGTGTGTGTATGTAGACCAAAAGTAGTCAGTCACCTACCTACCTACCCACCCAGTCAGTCACCTACTTACCCACCCAGTCACCTACCTACCCAGTCAGTCACCTACCCAGTCAGTCACCTACCTACCCACCCACCAAGTCAGTCACCTACCTACCCACCCACCCAGTCAGTCACCTACCCACCCACCCAGTCAGTCAGTCAGTCACCTACCAATGTCACCTACCTACCCACCCACCCAGTCAGTCAGTCACCTACCCACCCAGTCAGTCACCTACCCACCCAGTCAGTCACTTACCCACCCAGTCAGTCACCTACCCACCCAGTCAGTCACCTACCCACCCAGTCAGTCACCCACCCTGTCAGTCACCCACCCAGTCAGTCAC
>NW_027455833.1:25000-30015 GCF_040206685.1 Ascaphus truei
ACATATCAGTAGTAATGCGAACACAGGCATTTGAAACATGAGATAGTTCTATATCTGTACTTTGATCCTTGCAGTTTAAACATATACGTTACTTATGCGTGAATATCCACAATCATATAGAGATGTGTTAAGCGTTGTCATGCTGAAACATAGATAAATGTGCAATCTTTGAACATCATGTGTTTACTGTATTTCACAGATGTCGAGGATGAATACATGGGACCAATGTCTGATTTCAGATGGGCCAATCGTTATATTAGATGATTGTGATGACTAGCGAACAACAATTATAATAAATATGTAACAATGCTTGCAATGATTGGTGCGCATATTAACAATCACTACATAATGTTATGCTATAGTGCAAATATTTACTATGCACTTAATTATCATAATGATGTTGCTAAGCACTGAAGTTAGAACTTATATTGATATTTTTTTATTTTCTACTAACATTATATGTATTGCCATGTGATATATGCAACCAACATTATCACTCAGCAAACACATTAATCTACTATATATTATAATCTCACGTGTGACTTGTCAAAGAATGTAAATGCTACATAACAACTCGTAGACATTGTATCTGAACGTACACAATAACAATAGGGAGGTGATAGAAACTTTTTAGTCGTGTGAATGTTATATTATCACCTAAGTTGTAGTGGTAACCTTACATGCATGAGCTAATGAATGTTATGTACATACATAGCTAAGTGACGCCGATTATAAAAACAACATTACTATTTAGGTTAATATTATTTCAGGTAGAAATACATGCATCACACAAAAACAGGAACACACACACACGATGTTGATGAAATGTGTGCGTATGTAAATGTATACTTCATTTATGTTCATATGTTGACAGTTGTTATAATGGATCATGATCAGTATTATTAAGTAATGTCAATGAAATTAAAATCTACTTAGGAACATTGTAATTGTGTTGAATGATTCTGAACAAAATGTGAATCCAAAGAACTATACTTTGGAATGGTGTTAACATTTTGATAAATGCAACATGTACGTCAAATCAACACACATCTTTCACTTATACATACACATGTGACAATGTATTAATCAACATGAAGATGAAGTGAGAGAATAAATAATGACATACATTCCAATGTTAGTGATGTTTAACACATTTGGGTCATTTCATACAAACATGCATTGAGTGTTAACATCGCTCATGTGCATGAATTGATGTTGTTACGTTTTAATAATGACATGTTATGTAATGTAGGTAATGATTTTTAAACACACTGTACAATAACCACAAAGTGTATATAAACGCACAGACACAATACAGAAAGGACATATTTCTATTGTCAGCACTTGTTCATTACGTTCTCTTTAAACATCCTCTAACTATACCTGTATCGAGGTTTGCACATCTTATTACACATGTGAATTCCAATACATACCATGAGCAGTCCGTGGAGTGATATACCTTGAAAAAGAAAACATGAATGAATATAAATCATTGTCATGACATGTTCATTAAGGTAAGCAACACACAGAAGTGACACTTTTCTATGTGATATGAAACAAAATATAGAATACGTCAAATATGATCTTAAATACACAATAGTCTACACATCATTGTGACACACATGTCACACTCCAAAAGAAAAATTGTATGTAACCATATTGCACAAGCTATTGGCTATCGACATAGTAGGTTTATTGTGTATGCATAACCAAAAATAGCATGTACAGAAAATATAGATTTAGTACACATTATTCTCTCACGTACACACAACACCTTTTAGTGGTAAGAAGTATACTACAACCTGTTGATGAATTACATACCGGTGCCACATGCAATTGTCCACACAGCAGAGAACAGAAAGGTGGGAGAACCATATTCATCTGTTTCCTAAGTGAATGGTATTTGGACACATGTATTTATCATTACAATGAATTAATACATCTATGTAGTACTATGAACATATATGTATTTGCTTACATGAAAAATATGTGTTTATCATATTACGACGTGTCTCCACACCACTGGCTTTTTGCTCAGTGTCAGCTGGTAAATTTATGGGATGCTCCTCCTCCAAGCCCTGACGTATGTCGGTTTCTAAATTATTGCGGAGTGCCTGATTGTGCAAAATGCAACATGCAATTACAATATCTGACACTTTAGCACGCTTATATTGAAGTGCCCCACCAGTTCTATCTAAACAACTGAATCTTGTTTTCAGAAGCCCAAATGTCCTCTCTATGACAGATCGTGTAGATATATGTGCCACATTATACCTCTCCTCTGCTTCAGATTGAGGGTTTGCCAGTGGGGTCAACAGCCACGGCCTAATTCCGTATCCTGAGTCACCTATAATCCATCGGGCACAAATATGAAACAATGTGTTAACATTATTACATACAAGAGTTCATAGAAAAACAAGAGTTGTTTGTTAACACATCATAATATGTACTCACCCACCAGCCAACCAGGTCCAAAATAGCCTTGTTCGAAAGCATGGAAGACTGATGAGTTTCTCAGGATAGAGGAATCGTGACTGGAACCAGGGAATTTGGCTACCACATGCATAATCTTTATCGTGGCATCGCATACCACCTGTACATTCAGGGAATGGTAGTGCTTACGATTGCGGTAAGCATGCTCACTCTGACTAGGCGGGATCAAATCAACATGGGTGCAATCTATTGCACCCATCACACATGGTATCCCGGCTATGGCATAAAAGCCATTCCTCACTTCCAGCCACTCTGTGTGCTCAGTAGGAAAATGAATATAATTCCTAGCGCATCTATTCAGTGCACATAGAAACTGGGTAAAGGCCTGCAAGAATGTAGATTGCGAGACCCCGCCCACTATGCCCCCAGTTGTCTGGAATGACGCGGAAGCAAGATAATGTAATGAGCACAGCATTTTAACAAGCCCAGGGACTGCACGACCTCTGGCTGTCACAAAATCTAAATCTACCCGTATCTCTTCATAAAGAGCTAAGATTGCTGCTGAACTCAAACGATACCGACTTATGACCTCCTCCTCACTCATCCCATCTAACATTGTTCTCTCCCTGTACAAACGTGGACGAGGCACAACTTCTCTCCTCTCTCTTCTCCTCTCATCTCCTTGCCCTCTCCCTCGCCCTCTCCCTCTCCTCTCCGTGTCCCTGGCCCTGGCCCTGTTCCTGTCCCTTCCTTGGCCTGTGACATCCTGACCCTCAGCTAGCCTCTCCTCCAATAGAATCTTCCTCCGTTTCATGAACAATCGTATCATTTTCAGGTCTGTAGCTGTCAATGCGCAGGTAATTGCCCTCCTTTAAATACCTATGTGATGATGTCACGTGACTTGATGAAGTGCAAGGTGTTACATTAACATATCCAAGTTGTTAACTCCAAACGGGTATACATTACGAATTAAACAGATTATTTATGTGTGTTCACCAGGCAATCATGATATTTGACAATGATGTAACGTTAAGCTTTGTACAACAATTTATTCGCAAGTATTTATGGAATGTGTAATGCATGTACCACTTCTGAACGCAACACTCAGTCATCTCATTAGGATACAAACATGACATTGACGTTGAAAAACTACGTTGCAACATGTCTAATTTTGCAGGTTAGTGTCACATGTTCACATGAACTAATTCTAATGTGCATATGCATAATTTAATGCCATCAGGATACTTGCTATTGATTATGTTTCAATCGTCTAAAAATGAGTAACTATTATAGATATGTGTATAACTTAGCATGAAGTGATTATAATGCATCGTGTACAATGTAAACATGCAATGTTATTGAGTGTCCAATTGCGGACGTCATAAAAAGAGGGAGGTCACAAACTACATGTAAACATGAAAAAAAACTGCTACATTTACTTTTAATCATGCGTTACACATTCAAAGCATTCTATAATGTATACCAACATTACTATACGATGGATCTGTTACATGTGTGAAATCTGTTACATCATATAATAAATTGAAGCACACTTAAGTAACATGTTTCATATGATGTGACCTCTTCCTTTAAGAGTTTACTATAGGAGTTTCCCTTGACACATCATAACATTAAGACTAATGTGACACGCAAAACATCATAACATTGAAAAGTACAATGTTCTGTCAATAATAAACGTAAGCGGTGACACGATGAAATGAATCACATCGACAATGTAATGCCAAGCACATTTTTATTATGAGCAATAGAATGTAAAACTCCTATAAAGTTATAAGTCCCCGCTCCATTGACTCCATTGATGTAGAGATGAGCTATTTTTTCTAAGTGCCGTCCCGGCAACCTTGTCGATCCTTCTCCCCTCCAACTTGCCAACTTTAGTTGGCGGGACAAATTGCCGTAGAAATCTCAATTTTAGAGTGCCGATCAGCACCGATAAGCTTATCGGGGCTACTAGAATACAGCCGATTTGAAAAAGTGGCGAAAAGTGCCGATAAGTGGGTTATTGGCAGCCGCCTGCCGATAAATTCTTATCGGGAAGACAAAATGCCGATTTTGGCCACTTATCGGCGCTTACTGAATAGCAAATGCAAATTTGGCGGGAAAATGCTGATAAAAGCCTTATCGGCGCTTACTGCATGAGGCCCTAAATTCTTTCAAATCTAAGGCTGTCTCACATTTTAATCTGGTCTGTAACTGTTTCATACGCTCATAATATATATTTTCTTTAACTGTGCATGCCATGTCTTGTATATAATGTATACCCAGTTCATTTATGTAAATGTATTTGTAACCATGTATTATTTGTCTTAACTCTGTGCCCAGAACATACTTGAAAACAAGAGGTAACTCTCAATGTATTACTTCCTGGTAAAATATTTTATAAATAAATAAATAAATATAATTAAATAATAATCCCTGAAGAACAGGGCATTACTGGCCAATAATGCCCCATTCTGAGGGGATTATAACGATTATAGGCTAAATGTAGGCTTTTTTCCATAAAATAATAGACACTTTTGTAAAGATATATAACTCAGAACTACGCTGATGCACCTGTTTAG
>NW_027455834.1:0-2500 GCF_040206685.1 Ascaphus truei
AGACACATAGTAAATACAGATATTACTAGAAAACTTCTAAAGACTAAATCAAGTGGGCGCAGAAAGGAAGGAGAAGATAAGTACAGGCTGAAAAAAACCTTAAATGCATGCTTACAAATGCAAGAAAAAATGGATGATTCAGGGCACTACAGAATTTTCAAAAATAATTTATTTGATCATTAAACACAACGTTTCAACCAACTACGTGGTGTTTCTCAAGTGACTAGAATACCCAGACTATGAAAAGTCCACCTTAAGTAGTCCCAAAAACAGGTGAAATTACTTTAAAATCATAACCGGTTCTGTCCTGGACGCGACAACGCAATGACATAATCCAGAACGGAACGAGGACCCTGATGCACGCGCTTTCGGCTGAATGCGGAAGAGGACAATGGATTGAGGGAGACCCACGTGGGAGAAACAGTTATGATTTTAAAGTAATTTCACTTGTGTTTGGGACTACTTATGTTGGACTTTTCGTAGTCACTTGATAAAGACTACGTAGTTGTTTCAAATGGCGTGTTTAATGATCGAATACATTATTTAGAAAATTTGTAGTGCCCTGGATCATACATTTTTTCATGTAGCGTATGGATCTTTTTTAGACAGGTATCCCCTGAACCAGGAGCACCGGTAACTGCAAGTATTATATTGTTTATTTTCTATATGGTGTGCAGAATTACATCTCCTTATGCTAATGCAAGAAGCCTGACAGATAAAATGGGGGAGCTTGAATTAATAGCTACAAGAGAGCAGTATGATATCAAAAGCATTACTGATACATGGTGGAATGAAACTCATGACTGGGCAGTTACTTTAGATGGTTATTCCCTTTTCGGAAGGATTGAGCTAATAGAAGAGGAGGTGGAGTATGCTTATATGTTAAACCGGATCTAAAACCTATTATAAGGAAGATGTTTATGAAGGGAATGGTGAAAATGTAGAGACCTTGTGGATATAAATTAGCAGTGAAGGTAAAAGTATAAAGAAAATGTTTGTAAATATATGCTATAAACCACCAAATATTTGTGAGATTGAGGAAGCTAAAATACTTTTACAAATGGAGAAGGCATCAAAACTAGGTCATGTTTGTATAATATGATTTTAATTATCCAGACATAGACTGGGGCAAAGAGATTAGCATTACAATAAAAGGAAACAGGTTTTTGGGGGTGCTTAAAGATAATTATATGACCCAAATTATTGAGGAACCAACCAGGAGAGGGGCAATACTGGATTTGGTCATATCAAACAATGTAGAAGTAATAGCAAATATTCAAGTCCGGTAACATTTGGGTAAAAGTGATCAGTGATCATAACATGGTCTCATTTGAAATAAATGATCAAAAAACAGATTACTTGGGTTCAACAAAGACCTTAAACTTTAGAAAGGCAGATTTTAATAAACTGAGGTCTAATCTACATATAATACACTGGGATAATGTTTTTGCAGGGCAAAATGTAGAAGATAAATGGACAGTCTTTAAAACATTGTTAGAAAAGCACACTTATCAGTTACTTGGGTAATAAGTATAAAAGAAATAAGTCAAAACCAATATGGCTAAATAAACAGGTAGGGGAGGAAATGGAAAAGAAGAAGCAGGCGTTTAGATTCTTTAAGAGAAGGGACAGAGGCATTGTATCAGAATTGTAAGGAATGTAACAAAAATTGCAACAGGACAATCAAATTAGCAAAAATGGGTAATGAAAAAAGGATTGCAATAGAAAGTAAGATCAACCCTAAAAAGTTCTTTAAGTACCTTAATAACAAAAAAAAATGAGAAAATAATACATAGGACCCTTTCAGTGTGAGATGGGTAGGCAAATTATTGGAGATAAGGGAAAAGCAGAGGTATTAAACACATTCTTTGCCTCTGTGTTTACCAGAGAAGAATCAATTTCAACTGTAGTGCCACAGGAGGACGCCACAAAGTCCATATTAATGAACAATTGGTTAACTGAGGAAGAAGTTCATAGGTGGCTTGAAAAAATTAAACTAAATAAGACACCTGGCCCCCGATGGCATACATCCAAGAGTTCTCAAGGAGTTCAGTTCAATAATAGCCAAACCATTACGTTTAATTTTCAAGAACTCTGTTTCCACAGGCTTAGTACCACAAGATTGGCGTAAAGCAGATGTGGTGCCTATATTTTAAAAAACGATCTAGATCACAACCGGGAAATAACAGACCTGTATGCCTGACTTCAATAGTGGGGAAACTACTTGAAGGTTTAATACGGTATAATATTCAGGAATACCTAAAGGAAAACAACATTATTCTTCAGGTTGGGCTAAGGTCGTGAGTGGAGTACCACAGGGATCGGTACTGGGACCCCTGCTGTTTAACATGTTTATTAATGACTTTGAGGTTGGCAAACAGAGCAAAGTCTCCATCTTTGCTGATGATACTAAATTGTGTCAGGTAGTAGAATCAGAACAGGATGTAATTTCTCTCCAGAAGGACTTGGAGAGAGACGGGAAACTTGGGCATGTAAATGG
>NW_027455834.1:5000-29966 GCF_040206685.1 Ascaphus truei
TCCAGATAGGGGTTCCCTGAAATTTTACAAAATACTTAAAGGGTTCCTCCAAACAAAAAAGGTTGGCAATCACTGCTCTGGATCAATAAGGATGTATAGATATAGGATAAAGTATCTGTTGTCTAAATTTCGCACCGGTTGAACTTGATGGACGTATGTCTTTTTTCAACCTCATCTACTATGTAACTATGTAACTATGTACTATGAGAAAATAATTGTAGCATTTAAAAAAAAATCAACAACGCTTATTGACTTTTTATGCATTATAATGTAACAAGCATTTTTTGTTTCTTAGCAACTATTTTCAAAGTCACATCCCTTTCCTCTTCTGAAAGGCTCTGGCACACCCCCCTTTGAGCCCTGCCCTCTCTCTAGCAGTGCATCAATTGTATCTAGTGACTGCCTGGTCACATGATCTTCTCCACAGAACTTTGCATCTTTGGTCCTCTTCTGCTGCACTGACATCAATTTAGTGAACCCCCGAGTCAAATCTTCACTGATCAATCACAGGAGAACGGATTGATTGGCAACTTAGCTAATTACTTATCATTGTGTGGGTTGTATTGATGCACATACTGTATTAAAGGGGAAAAATTAAACAAAATGGCAGCTTGGACTGCTGCTTTAAGATTAACACAGGGAGTTGGCATTATGTTAATAAAGTTACACCTAATATTCACATAAAAACCCAGACTTTAAAAAAATAACGTTACATTAAGCATCATGTCTCAAGTTAAAAATACATTAATCAAGTTGTCCCCGTTTTCTCATCACTTGCAATTTTATCAACAGAATTAACTCATACACTTCCTCATAGGAGAATATTACTCTCACTAAGCATTGCGCAGGAGAATTGTAATATCTGATTAGTTAAATGATGGGTGTTAGCCTCACCAGACAATAAACATGAATTGGTTTATGGGTGTTAGCCTGAGAAACCCAGTGTGAATGTTGAGGCTTTACAAGACTTATTAAAATCCTACATTAACCCTTCATTAGCTCAAGTCTCCATCTAGCCATAATTGATCCATGGCTAGCTGGTTAAAAATGGGTATTGTATTTATTACACTACTCTATACATGACACTATGTAACCACCACCCAGGATACTCAAGATCAGGGGGGCACAAACTTTTTTCCCTGGGCCCCCCTGCCGGCTGTCCCCTCACTCCCGCGCCCCCCCCAACCCCAACTTACCCGCGCTCCGGCGTAATGACGTCACGTTGCCATAGCAACGTGACGTCACATGACCTTGCAGCGTCATTTTGACGTCGCGTTGCCATGGCGACGCAGGGAGGAAGCCGCCGGAGCCTAGGTAAGTAAAGGATTACAGAGGCTCTGCAGCTCCCCCGGCACTTAATTTAAGTGCCTTCGGGAAGCGCGCGGGGCCTCTGTAAACCCCGCGCCCCCCGTCGGCAGTCTCGCGCCCCCCCTGGGTGTCGCGCCCCACCGTTTGTGCACCGCTGCTCAAGATCATACTATCCACAAAGAGATTAAACACCACTTCCCTCCCGGTTGTGCATTCTCCCGAGTCCACCTACCCTAATTATCATCCCCCCACAACCTACAGCCCCAAAACTATACAAATATTAATTCACCATTCATCTTAAAAAACATACTGTAGAGCCCTATTAACAAAATATACAAGCTCTAGTCCATTTTCCACATTAGATCCCACATCACATAATTTTGATAATTCATTAGTTTTCTGTGTGCTTTGAAAAGACACATGGGGGAAGTACAGTATAGTATATTCATTTCCCCAGTGAGAGGACAGCATGGCAGCAGCTGAAACGTGGTTTCTATAGGATAGCTGGCTTCCTTAATATAATTGTTTCAATACATTCTAGCATGCAGCATTAGCACCACCTAGAGAGAGGGAACATGAATACTGCAAAATAAATTGCTTTCATTCCCTTAAAGCTGCAGACCAAGCAATATCCTACATGTGTTTTTTTATTTATTTAAATAAATCAGTTCTGTACTATGAAAAAATACTTGTAGCATTTAAACAAGAAAAAAATATCAAGTCTAAATGACATTTTGAATGTTTTATAATGTAACTAGCATGTTTTGTTTCTATAGGAACCGGCGGCGCACGCAACCCGCAGCAGGAGTGGGGGTCACTAGGCAGAAGGGAATGGCACTCCGAGATCGGCGTCCACGCGCCTCTGCGGCAGGCACGCGAGGAGCGCGGGAGGAGAGGGGCAACGCCGAAGGTAAGGGACGCGGTGCCCTTACAAAAAGCACATGAAGTCCTTCTATTTTCTTCAACTTTATTGGGTGGGATTAACAGAAATATAAAAGCACTTGCATGTGTAATGGTGTTTCCCCCCCGAGTGGAAGATTTGGCCATTACTGGTCATGTGGTGCATGATACCTGCTGGTAACAGGAGGGCTGAGGCGTCCGACGGTGGTAGTGGGGACACAGGACTAGGCTTCTGGGGGTTCATACCCTACATATCTCTTTAACAGTGCAGCCTCCATCTGCTGTAGGCTCCAGGAGCTGAAGGTGATCACCCATGGTAGAACAATTACCTCTCCCCCCAGTAAGGTCACGCACCAGGCAGGAGGTATAACAACAGGAACGGTTTATTATCTCTTCTGTACAGCACAGTAACAAGGCAGGCTTCTGCTCAATGCAGTAACTCTCAACTACCACTGAAGGATTGTTCCTGGACTGATACTACAGGCCAAGGACACCCACAGCCGTCCTAGCTCTTCCCTGCCTCCCTAGCAGAGGCAGAGGTATGGTCCACACTCACTCTCCCCTCCAGGGAAGAGGACTGGAGAGGGCCCAATAATCAGCCTCTCCACTGTGTGATTTTTTTTTTTAAATGCGCAACTAACTCACCATAACACAACTAATATACACAGAGAACACGTCGCTAACCCAGACACACGTACACGAAAATAAACAGCCTGGTGCAAGGGAGAGAACACAATAGTAGATACACAAATAATCAACTAGGATTATATATAGCTCCCTAATATTGCACTCAAGGTTGGTGACAAAATAGGTACAATGTCACACCGTAGGAGGCCACAAAATAACCTAATCCCAAAATAGGGTAACCGCCAAAGATCACATTCAAAGGAAAATAATAAATGCTTTAATCATATATAATAAAAACGACAAAACACAATAAAAATGCACCTGAGTGCATGGATAAAATCCCCAAATGTGTGGAGTCACGGAACAAAAACATGAACAAGTGCTGTTCAGAAAAACCCAGCTGTAAATCTGGAAAAAGCTGTATTTAGCTGCAAACAAACATATAGGGCTGTAAACCAGTATGCCAAGATGAATAGATAAGGGATAACGTTGAATAGGTATGAAAGAACCACAATGTGTTCACATATAACCTTAAGAGCAGTCTCCTGCGTCTAGTGCAGCAGCTGTTAGTGCCCTGCAAATAATCTGGAGCTAGCCGTGATGCGTTCAAGTATACCCTACTTAGCAGTCTCCTGCATCTATTGTAGCCGCAGCCGGAGCCCCGTGAGTAGTCTGGAGCCCGCCGCACAGTATACACGCATAACCCGATCAACAATCTCCTGCGTCTAAGTGTAGCGGCAGCTGGAGCCCCGTGAGTGCTCTGGAGCTTGCCTGAATGCGTATAACATACAACCTGATCCGCAGTCTCCTGCGTCTGAGTATAGCAGCAGCTGGAGCCCCGGGGGCTTATATTGACAGATTTATTATAAATCATTCTTCCTGGCAATGCACAGGTTATTAAGAATCTATATTAGTGTAGGGACCCTTGAAATGTGGTCTGCCGTGCAGTTGGCTCAAGGGCGTACAACAATTTGGCCAAAATGTTAAACTAAAAGACCATTTTATTTATTAGTTATTTATACATGTATATTTAGGCACTGTACGGTATATAAGTTTTTCTGGATGTGCACTGAGCTTTGTCTGTGTTTTATGTTATGTCTCTGGTTTTAAATATATATATTGCCATGCTCAGTAGCACTCCTCTGTGAAACTTATATGCTTATATATATATGTTGTGGGTATTTTGCAGCTTGTAGGTGTTCTGTATGTTATATAGCACACAAAATCAGTGTGTACATACAATGGAACAGGTAGTTCGGACTAGACAGTATTAAAATATTAATCCTACGCGTAAGTCAGGGTCAGTTCGGAAGACATACCAGTGCTTCTGGAGTATCCTGCTCTAGTTCGTTAAAGTTCCGATTTTATGTTCCAATAAACCGCACTGTTGCGTTAGGGAGGAGAAGTGTATCACGCGGTTGAGAGTTGCTCTAATTTTTCCCATGTCTAATTAGTGATTGACTATAGCCTCTGGCCTGGAAGCGAGATGATCATTCAATAGATCTGGTGTCAAAAATAGATTTGGTGGAACAATTTCTTTTGAGTCTTAAAAACTCAGATCTTGTGACACCCTGTATCTGATGTGCTGGATGAGCATGTAACACTGCATTAGTAGCTGTAGTTTTGCTGTGAATGTCTGTCATAATGTCCCCTTCACCATCTATACTAATTTGAAGGTCCAAAAAATTAACACTAGTGGTACTGGCTTCTGTGGTAAGTCTAATATTCTGGTTGTTTTGGTTGAGGCCATCGACGAAGAGGTATAGGTCTGAAATAGCACCCCCCAGAGTATAAAGATATTGTCAATGAACCTCAACCACACATGCTCCACACCCAAAATGTTCCCATCCTGGAACACAATTTCCCTCTCCCATCTCCCCAAGAATAGGTTGGCATAGGAGGGGGCGCATGTAGCGCCCATAGCCGTACCTGTGGTCTGTGAATAAAATCTGTTATTGAAAACAAAATAATTATGTGTTAAAACAAACACAAGAAGATCCATGAGAAAATGTATAAGAACATCATCCAGATTGCCCATCGATTGTCCATCAGAATGACGGATACTGGTGTAAAGTGACTCAACGTCACATGTGGCAAGCATGGTACCTCCATCAATGGCAATCTGGTTGAGTCTCTGAAGGACATCTGTAGTGTCCCTCAGATGTGAGGGCAATGTCTCTACCAAGGGTTTTTAATAATAATCTAAAAACGCAGATGTGTTCACACAGTCCTCCTATGCCAGACACTATTGGTCTCCCCGGGGATGGGAGAAGTTCTTGTGCACCTTGGGTAAGATATATATAATCATTGATTGAGCCACCTGTGCTGAAGCAGGGATATCCTGAAAACCTGACCCGTTAGTGGCCCTTGAGGACTGCAGTTGCCCACCCCTGGCCTAGGCCATAGAAAAGTAGAGAGAATAAAAGAAGGAGTATGCGTGGAAAAGAATGCTGGCGTGCGCATTGAGGTGTATGTGTGAGAGAGATATGCTTTAGTGCTGGTATGAGTGTGCGTGTGAGAGAGAAGGAGTTCATAACAAAGGAAAAGGGCTCACAAAAAAGATTGATTAATCTCTCAATATTAATTAAACTGGTGACTATTGCTATTTCATGGCTGAGCCTTTCAGTGTTCTAAAAGCTCGCCTGATAAATATTTTTCGGCTAAAATATGAGTTTTGTGGTACGCTTTTGAGACATGCTAAATGCTCAATTATGGTGCCCATTTGAACTATATTATAGTTTCACACAAGAACACAGTTTGCATTAAGGCATAATTACAGTTACAATTACTCTTGGAGACGGTGTGGCTAGCATATCAGCTATTAATTAATTATTTGTATCCTTTTAACTAATAATGGCTTCCTATTCACTTCACAAATAAAGAACACAACAAAAACAGCAATTTGCATGCAAATCCGAGGATTGACAGTCTTACCACCAAAATACATTAGATAAATATTGTAAAACCCATCAAAATGTTTTACTATGAAAACATTAAACATGCAGTTAATTAAATATACTTATACTTGTGTTTTTTTTTTTTTTTTTAAGTTGTCATTCCTCCAAATTTAAACTATTAAACATGCCACTGTCCTAAATTCACTTTTCCCCCAGCAGGGAGTGACCATTTAAAAATAAATGTGTCAGATTCAGAGAATTGCAGGGGGAGATGCTGTCAGGGTGTTTAGTTAGGTTCCTGGTGCAGGACAGGGCAAGCTGAACTACCTGTAGAGAAAGCTGCGTTCCTTCACATTTTCAGATAGCAAGAAAGATTTGTGGAGGTGATAGAAAGCGACAGCAAAACACTTCGAGTTTGGGCACCATTCCAAAAAGGAGAAAGGCCTTGACCTGGGAGACTGCGAGGGAGCTCCCCTCCACCCCAAGTACCCAGAACCCAACATAGATAACACACAAATAACGACAAGACAAGGTCTGGAGGTACAAGGCCGCAGCTTTTTATTTAACCATTAAATACTTGGTAAGTGCTACCCCTGCCAGAGCGCACGCACAAAAGGGTTAAAGGTCAAAGGTCCTTAAACCAATGACCCAGGACACCCAAGCCGAGCTCAAGTGACTCGGCCGTTGATGCGAGTGGGCTCCCGAAACTCATGTTTAAATGAGCCCGGCCCACTCGCCACTCCCAGCCCCACTGGGCTATACCATGTACGAAGCCCCTTCTGACAAGGATAAGCACATTTACCCCCCAACTGCTGCCCCCTACGGGGCTATTTAATCCCCCTTAAACTAGCCCAGTACCACCACACCCGCCAGGACATTCACAAGCCCACCTTGCATGGCATTGTTAAATAGATTGGCACCAATGTCCGACAAGTATACCCCATCGAACCTAAACCAATCGATATTCACTGAATCAAAGTCCTGATGCTTTTAAAGTAGCAATTCAACATACTGCCCCAAATTATATCCTCTACCTCGGCTAACAGATGCATCCCCAAAGGGCTGGCCTGGCACGTGTATGTGTCCCTGTAAAACACTTCAGCCACATTACTTGCATTTGCCGTTTCCATCATCTCACTCCCAACTCTGCTGTCGGTACCACCATCCTCCTCCGGGAGCCAGGCTGGCAGCCACTGACTGTGTGAACCCTGCACCCCATGTAGTAATGTGGTATTAGTGATTGAGGATGCTCTTACAAAGACTCGGGAAACCTATCCCAATATATGTTGGAAGCTCATATAACAGTTATCCCTAAGCCAGATAAGGACAAATTAAATTGTGCTATCTATCGTCCAATATTGCTTATAATAGTAGATGTCAAAATTCTTGCCAAATTTTAGCGATTAAAATTTTAGCTACTTAATTAATGTTTGCCGGATCTGGTGATCAAACCGGATTTATACCAAAAAGGGAAGCCAAGGATAACAATACAGTAGATGAATTATAAATATACTGAACCAAATAATTAAAACACAGACTCTAGCTATGATATTATCTATAGATGCAGGAAAGGCATTCGATAGAGTGCAATTGAATTTTATGTTTAAAATGCTGGAACGTATACGAACGGGGGATATGTTTAGGAAGTAAAACAAGGCTTTATATAGTAATCCGTCGGCAAAGGTCAAGGTAAATGGACAGGTCTCGAACTCATGTAAAATACTTAATGGTGCGAGACAGGGATGCCCTCTGTTCCCATTGATTTTTGCACTAATAATGGCAGACTCAATAAGGAATCAGGTATGAGGAACAAGGAGAAAACGGAGCACTAAATCCACTGCTTTCTTGCAAAAAATTGCAGAGGTGCGTTCCCACGATAAAAAAAAAAGTTTAATGGATCAAAAAACAAACAAACAGTACACCTACGTGTTTCAGGCTGAAAGCCCTTTATCAAGGTGAATATCCAGATATTGAGTTAAAAAAGGTGAGAACGAAAATAAGATCGCATTATATGCGGATGATGTTCTTCTGATAATAACAAACCCTCTGGTTTCGTTGCCATATATAATGAATGTTCTGAGCAGATATAGTTTAGCATCTAATTTTAAAATCAATTTAATAAAAACAGAGGCCCTAAATATACGTCTTCCAGCAAGGTTGGCCAAGTTAAAGTAAACTTCCCTTTCAAGTGGAAGAATAAGAGTATAAAATATCTAGGTACAAATATATCACCAAAAGAAGAAGATCTCTTCCACTGTGAGAGGACTTGAAAGTGACACACTTGCCATGGTGAGAATAATAATAATAAGGATAATCTGGACTACTATTTATGGGATTGACTTGTGTTAATGAATATATTAGGGGTATGTGTCCATTTTGTGTGCCACTCATTATGTCTGCAATTATAACCATAATGAATTTTGCCTTAACAGTCTAAAATCGTAAACAACTTGTTATTGTATAAGAAACCGCTTACGTCGTAGTTTTGTAGCAAGGACTTTCTGTTGACACTTTTCCTAGAACATTTGAACCCCCCGAGCATATAGTTTTTGCTGAAATAACAATGCGTGACAATGACTCATAACAATATGATAAGATGTTATTGACGTATGTAAACTTGTGATACATACTGGAGTGTTCCAGGGTACGTCACGAATGCCTATAAAAGCTTAGGCACTTGAAACAATAAACGAGAAGTAGCCGAGAAAAACAACTTACAGTAGTCTCAATTATTTCTCCCGGACGTCCGAGTTTCCATAACAGCACAGCACACTAGATCGGGGGTGTTCCTTGAACCAAGGAGAGGGTCGCTTCCATAAGGCGGAAAGCGGGAAATTTTCAACTTGTTTCTAGCATTTCTTTTCTTTTGTTTAATCACAATAATTTTTTTATTTTTATATTTGTCAGTTTTTTTGGATCGTTTGTTTTGTGTTTGTTTTTATTATTAATTCTGTAAGGTAATGTGTTACTGTATACCCGGTGCTCTAATATATTACTCACTTTATATGTTATTATACAATAAGTCTGAGTATTGCTGACAGCAGAGTTAAAAAGTGTAAAAACTCTGATATGTCTTTTTGTTGTTGTTCATTTTACAAGTTTTGTATTGTTTTGTATATGTTAAATGTTATAAAAATGTGGATTATAAATAAGAATTTACAAGTAAGGGCCTTGCCACAAGTTGTAGAGTTTTTAGGTGTATACAGTAAAATATAGCTCCTTATTTAGTAGAAGTTTCTTAAACTGAAAGGTAATGTGCTTCCAAGCTGAACTTTTCTGTTTCATTGGAGATAACCATAACGTCCCATAGATTTTCAGTAAGCAGTATTTAACAAAAACGCATTCATTCTGATATCTCACAGGAACGCTGTATATCTGTACTGCATGCTTTCTGACCAACTCGCCTTAATAATGTGGAATACTGCAAAAAGTTTAATGTTTCTACTTTCTAGAGTTGCCAGGTGTATAGTATTGAACCGGACTATCCTGTATTTGGACACTCTGTCCAGTAAAAAATGAGAGGTAATACCGGACATGTATGTGTCTGGTATTACCTCTCTGGACATAGTGACCTGACTGGCTTGGGGGGCTGCAGGATTTCCCTGAGCAGGGAGAGAGCAGGGCTGTTGCTAGAGGGCTGGGCAGCTTCCTCCATCCTGATTGGCTGCATTATCCAGCAGCAGCCAATCAAGAGGAGGTGTCAGGGGGCTTGAGGGTGGGGCCAAGGAGAGGAGGAAACAGCATAGAGCGGAGAGAGAGTGTGGTGTGTGTGTCTCGAGCGTGTGTTTGTCTTGAGCGCGTCACACCTTTAACCATTGTGTCCAGTATTTTTCCAGAGGCCACCTGGGAACCCTATTTCTCTCTGAAAAAATTCCCTCAACCCTGTGAAATTCATGATGTTGGCAAAAAAGATCTCACATATATCCCTACTAAATTTCAGTGAAAAGATTCGCAAGCTGGGATCTGACTCTGTCACAGGTGAAGGATCTGTTAGTCACAAGAGAATCATTTAATAAATGTGTAAACATATTTATTTTAATGTGAAACGTTACACATGGAAATATGACTGTGACAATCATCGTTTTAATTCTTTACCAGACGTAAAATTCAGTTGACTAATATGTCAAATGCTAGTAAATATTATTAGTGACTTGAAATTCAGGCACACCCAATGCTTTAGAATACGTGCTGGATCTCAGTCACACCTTCTCCAGTACCTTTTTCCTCATGACTTATTTTAGGTTGATTGAGCCATTACGAAGTTAAGCATTATTAACTAAGTCAGATATAGGATGCCTTACATTTTAGGAGGGTACAGTATGTTACTGACAGGGCCGCCGATGGATTTCCAGGGCCCAGGACCACAGTTCTGACCGGGGCCAACCACCCCCCCCCCCCACTGGGGCAGCAGTATTGCGAGCCCCATTTCACACCTCGTGAGCGCCCTCCATTTCACACCTCGTGAGCGCCCCTCTATTTCCCTCCCTCTTCCCATATATTTCTCAACCCCTACTCTCCCCCATCCATCAAATACCCCACTCTCACACAATCCCTGCCTCCCCCCCCCCTGCCTCACATGTATTTCTCAACCCAGGCGTCTCACTCTTACTCCCTCTTTTCCTCACTCACCCCCTCTTTCCTCTCACTCTCATCCCCCTCCGTCAATTACCCCACTCTCACTCAATCCCCTCCTCACATTCATTCCCTCCCTCCCACAATTCCTCCAACCAAATTTATACCCCCACCCCCAATGTAAAAAAACTTCCCATCCCCAAATACATATTAAAAAAATTCCCACCCCCCAAAACATATACAACCCCCCAAATACATTAAAAAAACAACACGTCCCGAATACATATATAACCTCCCTCCCCAATACATATTAAAAAGACCCCCAATACATATTTAAAAAAAACAATACATATTAAAAAAAAACAATACATATAAAAAATCCCAATACATATAAAAACCGCCAATACTTTTACAAAACCCCAACACATATAAAAAAAGCCCAAATACATATAAAAAGGCCCAATGCATAAAAAAAACCAATCCATATAAAAAAGCCCCAATTTGTATAAAAAAAACCAATACATCTAAAAAAAATGCCCCAATATATATAAAAAAGCTCCAATACATTAAAAAACAGACTTACCTTGTAGATGGTCAGGCCGGGCCCGGTGTCTGCGGGGGGCCAGGCGGCTGGCGCTGCACGTGGGCCCATCCTCTGGCCAGGCCCGGAGGCCGGTCCTCTCGTGGCTCAGTGGCAGGCCTCTTCCTTTACTCTGTCCCACACCGAGCTTCCATGCTGGCGCGTGACTGGCCTCTCTGACGTTAGTGCGCCTGAAGTACAGAGGGCCCGGTGTGGGACAGAGTGAGGAGACCTGAAGCTGGGAAGAGTCGGGGCCCGGCCGTGAGAAGACCGTCTGCCAGGCCTGGCTAACTTGCAGCACTTGCCGTCCGGGCCCCCCATAGACACCAGGCTCGGGACACCTGCCCTGGCTGATCCCCCCTGTCGGCGGCCCTGGTTACTGATTCGACATGTTAATAAATTCAACTCAATATCTCTCTTGGAAACATTCTGATTATGTTAAGCAGGGATTTTCCAGAAGGTTAAGACTGGAATAACAGGTAGTGCAGCAGATCTGGGTTAGGCTGCATAAACTGGGTGTAGTTGCTTCTGTGCTTTTAAGAGGAAGCGTCATTGCTTCAAACGTGGCTATATTGACCCATCTAATTTTATCCCTTTATCATGACTGAGATTCCACCCGTCTAATATGGTAACCGTTCTGATTTCTGGATTCCGCATACCTCAAGGTTTTGTTCAGTGTAAAGTAATTCATCTGTGACACTTACAGTGAATAACATTTCTTGATTCATGTGTATAGTATGTAGAGTAAATGTTTGCAAAAATGTTTTCAGTACAGCAAACTGATTCTGAAAAAGACAACATTCATATACACTTGTAACGTTGGACCAAATATTTTAGGGATCTACAGTATGTACTAAAGCATTTTTGTGCAGCGCTCTTTGCGTCAATCTATTAAGGACGCCAGCTTTTACTCCATGTTCATCAACATGCGTTTTGTAGTTTTAAAAGGAGGAGTTTGGGAGGATTAACATGGCACAAGACGTTATATTTTCTTTTCTTCAAAAAAAATATGGTTTAACCAATGTGACTTTTTGATCTTTTACAACATCAGGTTTATGATATTCTGTAATGGTTAGTTTACTATTCTTTGTTATTACCAACAATATAGATAAGCCAATAAATGAATATATACCAGCATATCAAGATAAGGGAGAAACTCCCCAAAGAGGGTATAAGCCAATACATTAATATATTCTTTCACCAACAATAAAGATATCATTTTTGATGTATCATCTATTGCTGAGTTATTGTAATGTGTTTATTTGTGTTTACTTATATGTGTGTGTTTTTAAATTAGATCATGCCAATAAGGTATTGCTCTGTTTACAGACTGCTGCTGATAGGGTATTCTTAACTACGGGTTAATGTTGCACTTTATTGGTTGCTCTGACAACGTCTTAGCATAATACCCAAGCCCTAGATAGTAATACTATACCGTGAAGTTGCCATGGGCGCTCAACACATAGCGTTGTACGAGTCTTGGTGATGTCATCATGCTGACTGAATATGCTGCATACAAGAAGGGCGGATTCCAGGAGGATTGCACGATGGGTTTCTTCTGCGTCCTACACGAACTCTAATATCTTAAACCTCGGGGGAGTTTTGTATTGAGCTGCGTTTATAAAATGTTCCCTTGTGAGTGCGTGCATCAGATTTGAAACATTTAATTATTAAAGATTGTATTACGCTATGGCAGCGTGCGCTGCTTTTCTCCTTTGATCTGCGTTAATGTTAACTTTCTTTAAAAGATATCATCTGCATCTGATGCAAGAATCTGGAGCAACAAACTGGGTAGATATGACAATTTGGGGACAAAAGGTGTTTCCTGTGTGTTGATACATAGGCCACTTTAAGTATATAACATTGTAAAATCTTAATTGTTTTCAAATCCTGATCAAACCAAGCTATGTCCTGCAGTTCTATGATCCAAAGTGTGGGATACAAAAAGAATAGATAAAGTGAATACTTTTTTTTATCTACATATATTAGAACTGAAACTGCATTTAACCAAAAATGTCACCTGTTGCATTCTCAAAAGGAAATGTTGAATCATGTACATTTCCAGGCATGTTAGTCAATTCCTGGTATTAACCCCATCCAGGGGCACCTACCCACATCACCCGTCCCCTACTCCAACCCCCCCCCCTCAACAAACATAACGCTCCCTCTATTAGAATGGTAAGAGGATTAAGTGCAGGGATAGTTCCTTCTCTGTCCCAGCCAAGGTTACCTTTCCTACAGTGTTTTCTGGCATCAAAGCGTGATCGGTTGTATCATGCCTGTATCGACGATATCCACCATTGACTGTAATGTCAGATATCACCAATTCTGGCTCGATACAGTGGATTGAGCTTTGATGACTCCGGGCTTTGACATAAGGAAAACATTACACATACCTACTTTTCATGGACTCTCTTCATGGTCCCAAATGGGCCTTTGTAATTACAATTTATTTTTTATATGTGAGATGAGAGTCTACAAGAGGAAATGTTATTTACATGATCAGGTTGCACAGATTTCTGGAAATGTAAAATTAGCTTCTAAATCTGTTACTTCTAACTCATATTCTTACCCCAGCAATGGACACGCAATAAAAATATATATTTTTAATTATACAAAGTCATTCAACAAGTAGTTTGATGTTTTCTTGGATGTTCACCTCTATCCTCTTCGTTTCAATATCTACTACTCGTTCTGTTGTATTGTTAGTGCGATTTTGGTGTGGGGATGGTAGGATTCTGTATGTCTTTATTTTTTTGTTTTCATTTAATATGACTAACACCGTTTATTTGTAAAACCGCACAGGAAAGTAAGATCTATAGGGGAGTGTGACATAGCCATTAAAGAACGCGTTTGAAAGAGCTTTAATTTACCAACGTGTAGAGTGACATTTGATTTCAGATTTGTAATATCTATGCCTTGGGTACAGCTCTATATGACATTCATAAGGATCTCACAAACTCTGGACACCTCCCCTTAGACGCAGCACAAGATGCAGGGTGGATTCTTTCTGGATGTTGTAATCAGAAAGACTTCGGCCATCTTCCAGCTGCTTTCCAGCAAAGATCAATCTCTGCTGATCAGGTGGTATACCCTCTTTGTCTTGGATTTTGCATTTAACGTTCTCAATTGTGTCACAAGGTTCCACCTCCAACGTGATGGTCTTGCCAGTCAGGGTTTTCACAAAGATCTGCATGCCACCTCTCAGACGAAGCACAAGATGCAGAGTGGATTCTTTCTGGATATTGTAATCAGCAAGACTTCGTCCATCTTCCAGCTGCTTTCCGGCAAAGATCAATCTTTGCTGATCTGGTGGGATACCCTCTTTGTCTTGGATTTTAGCCTTCACGTTCTCAATAGTGTCACAAGATTCCACCTCCAAGGTGATGGTCTTGCCAGTCAGGGTTTTCACAAAGATCTGCATACCACCTCTCAGGCGAAGCACAAGATGCAGAGTGGATTCTTTCTGGATGTTGTAATCAGAAAGACTTCGGCCATCTTCCAGCTGCTTTCCGGCAAAGATCAATCTCTGCTGATCTGGTGGGATTCCCTCTTTGTCTTGGATTTTAGCCTTCACGTTCTCAATTGTGTCACAAGGTTCCACCTCCAAAGTGATGGTCTTGCCAGTCAGGGTTTTCACAAAGATCTGCATACCACCTCTCAGGCGGAGCACAAGATGCAGAGTGGATTCTTTCTGGATATTGTAATCAGAAAGACTTCGTCCATCTTCCAGCTGCTTTCCGGCAAAGATCAATCTCTGCTGATCTGGTGGGATACCCTCTTTGTCTTGGATTTTGCCTTTAACGTTCTCAATTGTGTCACAAGGTTCCACCTCCAAAGTGATTGTCTTGCCAGTCAGGGTTTTCACAAAGATCTGCATACCACCTCTCAGACGAAGCACAAGATGTAGAGTGGATTCTTTCTGGATATTGTAATCAGAAAGACTTCGTCCATCTTCCAGCTGCTTTCCGGCAAAGATCAATCTCTGCTGATCTGGTGGGATACCCTCTTTGTCTTGGATTTTAGCCTTCACGTTCTCAATTGTGTCACAAGGTTCCACCTCCAAAGTGATGGTCTTGCCAGTCAGGGTTTTCACAAAGATCTGCATACCACCTCTCAGGCGGAGCACAAGATGCAGAGTGGATTCTTTCTGGATGTTGTAATCAGAAAGACTTCGGCCATCTTCCAGCTGCTTTCCGGCAAAGATCAATCTCTGCTGATCTGGTGGGATACCCTCTTTGTCTTGGATTTTGCCTTTAACGTTCTCAATTGTGTCACAAGGTTCCACCTCCAAAGTGATGGTCTTGCCAGTCAGGGTTTTCACAAAGATCTGCATACCACCTCTCAGACGAAGCACAAGATGCAGAGTGGATTCTTTCTGGATGTTGTAATCAGAAAGACTTCGCCCATCTTCCAGCTGCTTTCCGGCAAAGATCAATCTCTGCTGATCTGGTGGGATTCCCTCTTTGTCTTGGATTTTGCCTTTAACGTTCTCAATAGTGTCACAAGGTTCCACCTCCAAAGTGATGGTCTTGCCAGTCAGGGTTTTCACAAAGATCTGCATGTTTAACTGGGAAGGCAAAGCAAAATTAGGAAACATTAATAAGGGTAAACTATGTAAACTAAAACTATGCAAATATTTTATCAAGAAATTCTGAAGTACATTGGTTCTATTTTATTATTTTATTTATTTTTTATTCGTTCTATTCTATGGTTTCTTTCCTTATTTCTTTATTAACTAGCTGAACATTAAGTGACTTTTGCTGTATTGTGTGTCTGTTTTTAAATCTGCTACTGTAAAGCAACCTTTCTGCTCAATGAAACACATTTCATTTACTGTAGTGCCGACGATTATTCTAAAACAAACCTGGGGCAATCTCCAAGAAGACCCAGGTACATGCTGGTTACATGCTGGGTATATGCTGCAACATTTCACACATTTCTGCAGACAGACTAATGGCCCATCGGATTAACAGCGGGGGTCCCCGGCAGTCCCTTTCAAACTGAATGGGACTGTCAGGAACCCCTGCTGTGTTAATCCGATGGGCCATTAGCCTCTGCAGAAATGCCACTGAAATGTACCCAGCATGTACCCAGCATGTACCTGGCTAGTTTAAGGCTAGTTTAAGGCAAGTTTTAGAATACTCGTTGGCTCGTCTGTATGTTGGAAAGTAAAGATCTTACACTACATCGTTTTCCAGTACTGCCTGCCAGAACCTGTTTATAAAAGCATATTCATTTTTATAGTAACATCACAAACATACTTTGATGTAACGCTTATTGAAATTTGAAGACAATAAAGATTGTGTACAATGAGCTGGATATACAGCAGACTGTTAATGTCATTTAACATTTATTTTTTCCATCAGCTTCATGCCCTACATTTCAATCCTGTCCTTAATATTCACCCAGATATAACAATTAAATATATAGTTTCTTCCACAAACTTTTCTATCTTCTAGTTTTGTTTGAAGTGAACTTTAACTACAGGAAAATCATCATAAAACCTTACCTCCTCTTGCTCTTTGGAGTCCAAACCCAACTCTGATCCTGCTGCAGCTCTTTTGTCAGTACAAGACTGGCTGACTGGCACAGCATCTGAGGAGTACAGTATTTATACACCTGTGTGTGACACCACAGACGAACGAACCTGCCCATTCCAAGAATCCACCTCTCTTGCCTTGTCATAGCTAATAAAATATTCAGACGCAGATTTCCCAATAATTCATTGTTAATTACTATAATTATGTATAATTGACTTAATGATAGAATACTGTATGGGACATCTCCCTGTTATTCAATCTGCCAATCAACTCATGTCCGTGTCCTTATAAAAGCCCAGGGTTAAACACTTTTGCATGAAGCAGGACAAGACGTTCCAATTGTTAGGGAATCAGAGGCATTTGAGAGTTCACTGCAAATTCGCACTATGCTGTTTTTTTTGAAGAGCTTCTATGCATTTTCAATTTAATTCCCCTATCTGTGATACATTGAAGCATATTTATCAAAGTCAAAAAAAGAATGGGCATTGTGGACAAAACTGAAAAAAAAAAGTAACCAAACCAAATTTATGAAAGGAAAAATCAAACTAAAAGCAATTGATTTTGTCTCTTGGCTGCAAAACTGGGACAAAACTAGTGCAAAAAACAGCACCAATTCTTTTGCACTGGTTTGTACCCAGGTTTGCAGCCAGGAGACTTTAGTAAGTAACCCCCACAATGTGCTATGGATCAATAGTTAATATTCTTCTTGCTTGTGCCGCTCACATTAGGGGACATGTAGAAATTACCAAAAAGGAGAGCCCGTGCCAGTAATTAAAATACTTTGATGAATTAATTAATAATACTTTGCCTCTTTGATAAAGCGCCTCCACGGCGGGAAAAGCGTCAGAGTTTTTAGTTTGTGTGTCTGTCTATTTGGCTAATATGCCCAATAAATAGTTATTTTTGCCCCCAGCCCTTTGCCCCCCTTTTTTTTTTGCAGTGCTCTACCTTCTACCCCTTTTTATCTTGCATTACTTACCGGTATTGAAGCACGCTTATCCGGTGCATGCAGACGCAGAGCAGCTGTTCCATCATGAGGATTTTCTCCAGAGTTGCCTAGTGGATTCGGTCTAGCCAGTGTGAAGTCGGCACTCCAACCACTTACCTGTACACCACGAGAGGAAGACAGCTGACGGAGACAACCATTGTGGAGGTGTGGATCGCCTGCCTGTTCCCCATCCGCCGCCACACCCTGTACGGATCTCGGCAGCAACATCGCGGCAGGATCGGAAGGCACCGGTGAGACAGCGGGAGGCTCTGTTTACACAGGTCTCTACCATCATCAGCTGGTCTTTTGTTATCCCGGGTGACCATCCCGCAGTCCGAGAGAGGAGGGGGACCTCCCTCTGAGCTCCGTCTATCTGGGGGAGTGAACCAACAAGCCGGCTTGAGGGCTATCCCGACGGAGTTCAGGTGAGGTGGTGGCTGCACCGGCTTCACACACACCATCGGCTACTATTTACGGGACACTTGCTTATTATTTATGCATACCGCTTTCTGATATCACACTTGTATATTATACATTGGACACCGCAGTATTTGTTAGCATCAGCCTGGGGGTCCTTCCCCCTTTTTTTCTCGTGCCAGTAATTAGGCAAACTGCTGAAAGATTGGTGACAGTTTCCCAGAGTTTCCCAGAGCGTTTTACTAAAGGTTTTCCCTTCGCATACTTGAAAACGAGAGGTAACTTTCAGTGTATTACTTCCTGGTAAAACATTTTATAAATAAACATTTTTTTATTGACAGAACAAATGATGATGTGGTGCTTCTTAATATTATGACTATGGACACTTTTTACCACCAGCTTTTAGCTGCGTTAGAAAATTGACACAGAAGGAACAGGATGAACCTCTTAGACAAGGGTCTTGACACAGGGTCATAGCTTGCAGTTGACGTGCGTTCCCATTAAGAGGCATTAATTGGTCCTCCCGGTGGCAGAAATGCCAATAAGCGTCAACTGTACGGTCGGGCCGATGTTGAAGTCCCAAGAAGACATTTGGTAGGCTGGAGGTGACAACTGTGCCTTCGTGCTGGCTTTATCCGCTGCGTCCACTTCCTGGGGCTCCGGCCGGATGTCCAGGAAGTGGACGCAGCGGATGACATCACTTCCGGTTTTCACTGGAACGCATCTGTGACACGCACGCCACGGCAGAGGGGAAGCTGAGCTACTATCTATCCGGCTGCTGAGATCCACTGCGATCGAAATGCTTTTTTATTACTGAAACCATGTGAGTGTAATATTATCCACTTACCTTTTATAAACTTTATATACGGTCTGCACTATGTCCAGTCTTATATTTTACTAAGGTCCTTGGGAGCCCATGTACCGGGGAAATATTGATTTCTGGATCTTCTGATCGCTCCGTGACATCTATAGCATCCAAAGATACCTTTATGTGTCCTCAATTTTCTCACGTTTGTGAGTATTTATTAGAGAGACAAGTCACCATATTCTGACCTTATTACAAACAATATTGCACTATCAATATATTTTTTGTCTTCACATATATTGCGCTTCCCGGAGACCCATTTCCTTCCAATAATTACTGGGAAGTCAGACATGTCAGTTTGTGGTACACCATACATTCAGATTACTAGTTAATCTGTAGTCTAATTATTAGATTCTCAATATCTGTCTTGATGAATGAAAGATAGTAGTCACTTGACATTAGTTACATGTTCACTGAAAAGTTACAATATTATCACACATGACAAACCACTTCAAACGTCCATCCATTTGAGGCAATGTGCATACTGTCAGATATACTAAAGTATGACTTCCACGTGGATGGCATTTATATGGTTGAGAAAACAGAGAAGGGGGGGAGCAGAGGTTAGCAGTAAAATATCTTTAAACTCCTAATTAGAGCCTACAAATGTTCCCACCCTCAATTACATAAAAGAGGGTGAGACTTGGAAACCAGCAGTGAGGGGGTTAAAAATATATAAATCAATACACTACTTACACGGCCATGTGTAAGTACAGGATCATAAAGGGTTCTTGTCAAGTGTAGCCTCTTTAGTAGAGTCCTCTATTCATCCATATCTGTCTGGTAACCCGTTTTCTGATGGCTGGATGACGTCACTTCCATGGGTCTATGTAGGGATAGTCCGTGTCAGCAACACAAAGGATCCAGCTTGACTCTAGCAAGCTCTAGTACTTCGCCTCCGCGTCCGGTGTGAAGAAAGCTGCTCAGCTAGAGAAAGTGCGTGTCGCTGAATCACTACGGAAGCCTCCTTGTGACTGTCCAAGAACGAAGATAGAGCAACGCGTTTCGCCGTTTAAACGGCTTCCTCAGGATCCTCAGGATCCTTTGTGTTGCTGACACGGACTATCCCTACGGCGTAGCACGCGGCCGCACTATAGAACGGCCCTTATATGTATTGTAGTTTGAAACTGTACAAGGTTGAGGATGTATATTGTTTGATGTAATTCAATACATTTCCTCCATCAATGTGGCTGGCAAGTAAGAAAGTGGCTATTTTCATTTTTTACATGTGATGCTGATGTCTTAGAATAGATACAGGCTTAAAACCGCCACCATCTATGTGGTGGTAGAATAATTTTAGATAGGAGGGAAACGATCCATTCATTGTTGGTTCGCTCTGTGTGTGAAATACTGTACAATAGCTTACAAGCTCCGGGATCCAGGCATTCCAGCTTTAACATGACGGCAAGAGAATCACTTGGAAATTGTGTTAAGGTTTTCAAGACACTTTGCTCCATTTTAGCCTGCTTATTGTACAGTACCATTTTACCCTGCTTATTGTACAGTACCATTTTACCCTGCTTATTGTACAGTACCATTTTACCCTGCTTATTGTCAGCAAATGAAAGATAGCCTATTGACCCCAAGAGTGGAACTTTAGCCCATCAGGTTTAACGAGCGCAGGTCACTGTGCTGAATCATTTGCCAATTAATTACTGTAAATGGGACGCAGTCTCAATCCTGCAGGTAATTTTAGTTTTGTGTGGGTGTTGTTACGACTATATCCTGGGTGTATGGGATGACACAGCTCAATGATATGAGGAAATTTGGCTGTTGAATTGCATATGTTCATGCTCATTGCTCTCCAACCTGTTTTCCAGCTCCCAAATGCAGACAGAACTATATGGAACAGCTTGTAAGTGTCTTTGTGTGTTGTGTTCTCCCTGACGTTTACACAGAAAAAGCCTGCCATTCCAGTGAGAATTGTTTGAAACAGAAATAGACGGTTATTTAGCACAATGTCATGACCTTAAAATCTAGTTCTGCTTTAGACCAGTTTTGGCCCAACTGTGCAATTGAGAGATGTTGGCCCCTGTTCAATATTATGTTAATCTGTCTTCTCCTTTGCTCTTGAGGATTTCAGCCCCATCCAAATAATACATGTCCCCCAAAGATGACGTTTCAGTCATGTATCAAATGTCAGTTGCTTTATGTGTCGAAGTCTCTGGAGGTTGTTTACTGGAGTATTTGGGATAAAACCAGTGCACAAAATGGTACCAGATTTATTACAAGAAACACTCCAATAGGATTACAATATTTCCCAGCGTCTCCTGGCTGTAAAACTGGGGAAATAAACTTTCTTATGGAAAACAATGGGAGTTTCCTGATTGATAAATCTGGTGCAGTGTTTTTGTACCCGGTTTGCCTTGGTTTTGTAGCAGGGACATTCTCATAAATGATACCCTTAATGCTTTCAAGTGTAGTGCCACCAAAGTGCACAGTGCTTTAATATACAGCATTTCACAAGTGTGCTAAACGGGTTAAATAATGGGAATTACGGAGTCCCTCCCTGCCAGACAGATCTTACAAACTAAATGGAATAATAAGCGACTTCCAGAATACAATAGGAGTAAGTGCGGTATAGAACATATTTGAGAGGGCATTTAAGTGCAACTGGATTAAGGAGTGCAGCAGGTAAAAATTGTGAAAAGAATCAGTGATGAATACCATTATACATTAATACAAAGAGGAGTCTTTGCATCAGCTTACCTCTGTAAAAGATCACTTTGGCTTCTGTAATGGGAGAACCCAATTCAATTCTTTATTTACTAAATTCTACTGACTGCAAAACTAGGGGGGAATAAAACAGGGTAAAATAATTTATCATAGGCAACCAAAGCAGAGCACGACCTTGTTGGGTTATTAAAGTGAAACTTTAGATCATATTACCCTAGGAAAGTACCCAGAGAGACAGATCCGCTGGTGATTTCCAGCATACTCTACGTGTTTCAGAAGAAAAATCCTCCTTTTATTCATATCACGAAAAGGGGAACTTTCTGGACACTTTTTTCATATGGTTTACAAAATATTTGGAATGTATGTCTCTCAAAAACCAGATACACAAACATAATTTGACAAAGAATGCATTCATAGCCTTAGATGTAAATACATATGTAGTTTTAGAAGGAGTCCACAATGGAATACTTGAAAGAGTTGGAAGAAATTCTACTGAAAAGTAATAGCTTGAGCTTTATTAATAAAGTAGAGTTTGACTTTTTTTTTCAACAAACATCCTAGAATTTCCATATTCTATTTCCTGCCAAAGATCCATAAGGACTTGAAATCGCAACCCAATAGACCCATCATCTCGGGTATTCAATCAGCTACCTCAAATTTGTCACAACACTGTATAATGACTACTTCCTACATAGGAATGTGGTCACTCTCCCTTCCATATCTAAGGGATGCATCACATACATTGAATATTTTGGTAATGTGGAATGATGACTATTTTGGGGTTACTTGTGACGTGTCATCCTTTTACACTAGTATTAACCACACACAGGGCTGTGGGGCAGTAAGGAATATCTTATCCAGAGATAAAGAAATGTGGGTGGAACAAATAGATTTCATTTGGGATGGAATTACATTATTTAACAGTCATAATTATTTTTTGTTTAATGATCAGTTTTTCTTGCAGTTTTATCGTGCCGCCATGGGAACCAGGTTCTCACCAAGTTACGCAAATGTTTGATTATATGAGGTTGTGGGAGGCGGATTCCATCTTTTCCAATAGCAAGCGAGGCGCGAACCTGATCCAAAGCGGCGCTACATTGATGATACAACTTTCATTGGGAGTGGAAAGGAGGATAGTCTGGGAGATTTTAAAAATTATTAAATAAAAAATATTTTAATCTAAAATTCCCCTCTAATCAAAGTAAAGAGAAAATCTCATTTTTAGACCCGGAACTTTACATTGAAGAAAATAAAAATAACAAAAAGGCCTATTTTAAATCTGCAGACAACAATAATTATGTTCTAAATTCTAGCTGTCATAACTGAAATTAGATTAAAGAGGCATTTCCTCTTGCCCGATTTTGTGTCTTTTTTATTTGTTTTAATAATTGCCGCAGCTTCTTGCCTTTACGGCAAAGCAGTTATCTAAGCTGCTGATCGATCCTTTCTCCCGTGATCAATCTGTGAAGTTCTTGCTTCTTAGGTCACGCAATATGGCCGCCTATTTCAAAAGTGATATAGCTTCCTAAATAGTTGCTTAAGCAACCCCAGGAAGCTTAATACATTTACAATGCAGTACGTTTTATCTGATTTTTTTTAACCCCCTAGGATTTTGAATGAAATTCTGCTTTAAGAACATTCCATATGGACAATTTAGAAGACAAGAGAAAGTGCTCTGAAAATTATGTCTATTCAGAACAGGCTGCTATAACATAGATTGAGGGAAAGAGAATATGATAAAGTTTCATTGGCAGTTGCTAAGAACAAAGCAGGACATTTCGTTAGGAATCTCTTCTAGTGGACACTAAGGCTAAGGCCCCGCTGCCTCAGACCACGCACCCGCACTGCAGACAGGCGGCACGTGGAGAGGCACTTGACCGCTATCTGCGGTCTGTAGGGAGCAGGAGCTGGAGCGGGGGGCGTGGCCAAAATGGGTCGGGTGGGCGCGGCAATGACGTCGGGGGGCGGGGCCATCACAGTGTGTCAGGGGGTTCCCTCCCCCGCCTCCCCTCTCCCTGCTCCTTGAAGCCTCCCTGAAGAGAGAGTCTGTGGGAGGGAGCAGGGGGGCTCTCTTGGTGCTGCAGCTGCAGTTGCTTTCCCTGCTCCCCGAAGCCTCCCTGAGGAGAGAGTCTGTGGGAGGGAGCAGCGGGGCTCCCTTGGTGCTGCAGCTGCAGTTGCTTTCCCTGCTCCCCGAAGCCTCCCTGAGGAGGGAGTTTGTGGGAGGGAGCAGGAGGGCTCCCTTGGTGCTGCAGCTGCAGTTGCTTTCCCTGCTCCCTGAATCCTCTCTGAGGAGAGAGTCTGTGGGAGGGAGCAGGGGGGCTCCCTTGGTGCTGCAGCTGCAGTTGCTTTCCCTGCTCCCCGAAGCCTTCCTGAGGAGGGAGTCTGTGGGAGGGAGCAGAAGGGCTCCCTTGGTGCTGGTGCTGCAGCTGCTTCCCCGCTTCCCGAAGCCCTCCCCTCCTCCTCTCCGAAGCCCTCCCCTCTTCCTCTCAGAAGCCCTCCCCTCCTCCTCTCCGAAGCCCTCCTCTCCTCATTGGCTCACAGCCACACCACGTGACGCGTCGCCGCTTGGGATTATAATTCTCTTGCATCCCCTGGCGGCTGACACGTCACAGCGTGTAGTGAGCCGTGCAGGGACGAGGGACTGGGACCTGCTCGGGAGGACACCATCACATGGGGAGTAGCACGCACACGCGGTCGAGCGCGCCGCCGGACGCAGCAGAACCAAAGCCTAAGAAAAAGAAAGATTTGAAAGAATTTCATCCCTTTTATCACTCAGTTCCATTAAGAGATCTGATAGATCAGGAGAATACTTATACGACATTTGAAGTATTCGCAAATAAGATAACATTGTAGGTGATTCCTATCCTATAAGTGCTATTTACGAGAACACCGAATTTGAAATCAAAGTTAGCTCCTAGTATAATTAATGGCAGTGATTAAAAATAGATTGAACAATATGGTTGGCTATTAAACCCAAAAGTTTTTTAAGTGCTCGGATGCAAGGCCTGTAGATTCAGGAAAGGCAAGGCTGATGTTTTTCTGTCTAATAGTAAGGAGAGAAATGCAAAAATACTATGTTTTATCAATTGTAAAATTGATCATGTGGTGTATCTCCTGGAAAGTACTTGTGAACTTGAGTACATGGGTCATACTACCAGATCACTGAGTGTTAGAACACATACGTATCATTGTAAAAGGTCTCTCTAGAGTCCCACAGTGTCCCGAGCCATTTCAGATGTCCCCACGGTTCTTATCCTTCTGAACTGAAATACATAGGTATCGATCACATTCAGCATACCTGTAGCTGGAAGGAGCAAACAGGGTTCAGCATTTGTCCCAGAATGAGACATGCTAGAAATACAAGCTGGGAAGTCAGAACCTTCCAACCCTCAGGGCTTAATGTTGATATCAACCTGAATTCGTTTATAAAATGATCTTTTTTATTTGTAATTATCTGTTTAGAAATGCTTAGTTCTGGGTGGATTTCTTCTATTTTGCGTTCTGGATACAGTTTATTTAAATTTTTTGATCTATTTCCACTTTTGATTTTTCCATTTTTGTTATTATTTTGATCATTTTTATTCTCTATTTCG
>NW_027455835.1:0-27500 GCF_040206685.1 Ascaphus truei
GGTGCATGTGTGAGCTGCCGTTTGCCTATTGGGCGATATGTACTTACTCGCGAGTGTACTTAAAGTGAGTGTCCTTAAACTGGGGTATGCCTGTACGCCCTTTATCCATGTACAATTTGAGAGTATATTGATTTTATTTTTCCTGCTTATATAAAGTGTTTTATAGAATTACACTATGTCGGCATTTTATCTTCTTCATTTTATCTTCTTCATACTTGAACAATCCTGGAGTTACTCTCTGATCCTTGCCTATACCCAGACCATCACCATATATTTCACTGTTGGTTCCCAATGCTGAAAATAATCTGGGAGTGTGCGAGTGCATTTGACGCTGGTTAACTGATCTTCCACGATTTTTTCAATATACTGTATTGCACGATTTTGTGTGTTTTTTTCGGTCTCAACAATGGAACTTTTTCAAGGTGAATACAGAGTGAACAAACAGCGCAACTTATAAATCTATATTAGTTCCACCCCTAGAAGCCACAATCGCTGGAGAAAAAAAACCATCATAACAAATCTCCCACCCCCCAAAAAAACTCACAAAAACAATGGTAACCAAGTACATGTTACTTGAAAAAAATGAAACTGGATTTGACCTTTCCCAAAATGTATGATGCACGTCTTCATGACCACTATGATTGCAAAGGAGTTTCTTTCGTTAGCGATTATACCAGGTACGTATTGCAATTCAATACTGTATATACCTGGCCTCTCTTCTAGTGAAGAGATAAAAGCAAATAAAAGGAATTTAAAAAAATATGACCGCCCTGCAGAACTTTTATCTGCATTTTTTTTTTCTTTTTTGCAAACTTATTACCTGCTTCTTACCCTGAAAAAGTTCCCAATTTGTTTTTATTGTATTAGACAAAAAGTTTACATTTAGGGGAGGGAGATCAGAAATGTTTTGCTGAAGCGTTTTTTTCGCAGTTTATTGAATAGGGCCCTTAGAGTTAATGTTTCTAGACTTTGATATGTAGTATGCTGTACTGTATACCCTTGTACTAGCATCCTACTGTAAGATACCGGCTTAAACAGATGACCAATGCGATTTGCAAAAATTAATTATTTTCCGGTAAGACAACTGGGTCAGTGGTCAATATCTCTTCTAATTCAAACTAACAAGAAGACATGTTAATGTTTGTGATTAAGCAAGTAGACTTGGGACAGATATTGACAGTCTCCGATTTGCTTTGGCTCTATGGCTGACCTTGCTTTTGCAAAAGCTTCATACAGACATCTTGCCAATGCCAGTTAATGAGTACAGGCACAAACTACATTAGAAATCAGCAATCTTGATCTACTTTGCTTTGTTCAATCTTCTCTTAGTTTTTTCCGCTGCTTGCAAACGCTTTTTGCTTCTTTTCACCAGCAATCTGCCTCACTTTACACAGCATGCCTCGCTCTCATCAAGTTGACTTTAAAAGCACCAGCACTAAGAATCGAGGCAAAGCAATGCATTAAAAGTGCCTGCTGTTCCATGTAGGTATATGCATTAGAATTGCAATAACATACGAACATATGAACACAATTTAAACAAATTAATTTCTAAATTAACCACAAAAATAAAAACAATAAATGTTGTGAAATATACGCTACTGATACTACTGCTACTTAGGGACTCAGGAAAGAATGAAAATCTTTCAGTTGTTGGAGATGATTGTATATAATCAAAACAACAGGTATGATGCAGATGATATATATCATTAGGCAGAAGTTTCTAGAAGATCAGGTCCTAGGAGGAGTTGAAGAGGAGGGACCTCGCTGTGAATAGTGCTTATAGGTTTCTAATATGGATGAGTCTAGGATATAGGGTAAGGATCCCCTTTATTGTTTTATAGTTAGAGACCGTGCCTTACATAGACAACATCCCCAGGAATGGCTCCACATTAGTGTCCCCAGCTTATTATCTAATAGTATCGCCAGTTACAGGGGTGCTGCGGACAACGCGGAAGGGGCGTTGACTGCTCGTTTCCCACTATATGTAAGTATATTGGCTTGTACCTTCAGCGTTGCTTGATCTAATGGTTAGGATTAGTGCCAATGTGTTCAGAGCTACTGCGCATTTTCAGCATCGGCACACAGACGATTATGATTAACTGCACTGCTTATTCTAACTGATTAATTTATGTTTTGGGGCAGTTTTTGTCTCTGATCCCTATATATTCTGCCCTTGTTGCATTGTCAAACTAGAGCTTAAGAAAGGACCATGTTGGTCCGAAACGTACGATGCTCTGAAGCATGTTGGTATACATATGTATATCTATTTATTTATTTTTTAAGAGCAAAAGACACAGCGCACCACAAGTGAATGGTAGTAGATGTATTGATAAACACACACAACCTATACATAAACTTACATATAAAATAGTAAAAGTGAGTTTCACTGGTCCAGGTGAGAGCTGAAAGTCCAAAGTTGTTATGCAGTAGGAACTTGGTGCACCATCAATCCACTGTCAGAAAGTCTACAAATGGAGAAAGTTCAAGACTACAGCCACTGTACCAAACTCTCTCCAAGAACTGGAAAATCATCCAAAGAGCCCCAGAGTAACCTCCAAGGATCTGCAGGTGACTCTCGCCTTGGCTGTGATTGTTCATAACTCAACTATCAGAAAAAGACTGAACAAGAATGGTGTCCTTTTGAAGTTTGCCAAAGAGCACAGATCCACAAGACTTCTGGAACAATGTTCTCTGGACAGACGAGTCAAAGGTTGAACATTTTGGCCTCGATGAGAAACGTTATGTTTGGTGAAATCCATATATTGCGTTCGAACAGAAGAACCTCATCCCAACCATCAAGCATGGTGGTGAGAATGTGATGGTTTGGGGCTGCTTTGCTGCCTCAGGGCTTGGACAGCTTGTCATCATTGACAACCATGAATTCTGTATTGTATCAGAAGATTCTAGAGGAGAATCGGTCAGTGAGCTGAAGCGAAAGTGGGTCATGTAGCAAGACAATGATACTAAACAAACAAGCAGATCTACAAGAGAATGGCGACAGAAGAAAGTCCCCATTTTAGAATGGCCTAGTCAAAGTCCGGAAATAAACCCTATCAAAATGTTGTGGCAGGACCTGAAGCGAGCTGTGAATGCAAGAAAACCCTCAAATGTCACTGAGTTGAAGCAGTTCTGTAAGGAGCAATGGGTCAAAATTCCTCAAAACCAATATGACAGACTGACCAGCAGTTACAGAAAACGCTTAGTTTAAGTCATTGCTGCTCAATGGGTACTGAATCTAAATGTTCAAATACTTTTTCACACATGAATATGGAATCTTCAATAATTTGTGGATAAATAAATGTTGAAAAAGTATGTTTGTCTCATTTGTTTCATCAGGTTATCTTTATGTAGCCTCCTTTCCCCTGTGTCTAAGGAAACTACCTGTGGGACGTTAACCAAGTGGCTTACAGGAGGCCTGATCCTCCGCCGCTGAGAACCTGGGGTGATCGTGTTCGTGGTTACACAGCGCCTCCACCTGGGAGAGATTCTAACACAGTAGGATTACCTCTCTCAGGAACCCAATATATATTATATATATAGTAAACACACACAACGGGTATATAACAACAGTATTTACAGGCAAAAAACACACCAAAATATAATAGTGACCAGACAATACTCTGCCCTCACAGTAACACCACCCTGGTGAAAGCCCCCAAAGTACTGAGGTACCTGGGCACTTAACCCGCTAGTGTACACAGACCAGGCCCATCCAAAAAGAGTGTGTGTGTGGAGTAGCGCTACCCACATTGTGTATGGCCGTTGGTGCACGTGGAATCTCTCCTAGTCTCAGTCCAGACCATTACAACCCGAAGATTTTATCCCTCGGACCAGAGAATGATCCCACGCCATGTCTACCGGATCCTTTCCATCCGCCACTGGAGAGATCTCCCACACGGAATAGGTCCCTGTAAAGTGTCTCTGATAATGGATATGCCTGGGTCTGGTCCCAGACCGCAGGCCGTGCGGCATCCCTGACTGGGGGCCTTCCCTGTAGTACCACAAGCTGAAGGGACTCTGGGCCAAACTTGGGCCTGCGGGGCAAATCTAGGCCTAGTCCAGGGAAGCACTGCTCCCTGGACACTACCTGCACAGTTGCTGCTCCCCTTCCAACTGAGCATGAGGTGCCTAGCGCTCCAAATGTATCTATCTCCTTGCAGGAGATTCGGGGAGCCCTATTGGCTGTGATCCCTCATGTGGTCTAGCAGCTCCTGGGGATACTGGGACATGAAGTCCCTGCATGGAGCCTGCTTCTAACAAGGCCCCCGCTCGCGGCCATACTGCGCATGTGCAAGTTGTTCATTGCGCATGCGCAAGTTGTTCATTGCGCATGCGCGGACATCCCCAAGATGGCGACGCCCTGCATCGGCGTCCGCCGTGGATCTCTGGCGACCCGCTCGTCCTGCAGCCCTCCCGGAGCAGCCCCAACCTAACTGGGTTCCTGTGCAGCATATGCCGGGTCCACCGCCACTCCGACAGCACCCGCGCATCCCCGCAGCCTCCCCCACTCGCCGAGGACAATGAGGTTGGGAACTGGCTACATGTATCTGGTATTAGAACTTGGATTAAGATCCAATAACATTTTAGGTTTGAAATATGAGAAACTCTTAAGGGTTCACAAACTCTCGCCACTCTAGTTATATTGCTTCAGAAGAGCATTATTAAATTATTCTATTATTCTGCACCAACACCCATTACACAATTCAGAAAGCTTCGTCTATGAATCACAAAACACAAATTGACAGCAAATAAGGACCATTTGGCTCACAAAGCCTAATAGTTTAGTCTAGAAAAAAAGACTACGTACCCATCACTAACCCTTTCTTGAGCAAAATATAATTCCTTTGCTACTTTTGTCCATGCCACATGAGCGGAGAGATGCAACTACACACATCTATTATACGTAGTGGAGAGCCGCTTTCTCACTTATCCCATAAATACTGTATACATCAAGACAACTCCTTATCCATACCACTATTAACTAAAACAATGCTAGCCTTTTTTATATATCATAGTACAAGAGTTCTCAAACTTTTTGATACCACAGAGCATTTACGTGATGATTGTTTGGAGCACTGCTATACTATACATACACTTAGCTCAGTTCATCAATATATATTTATATAAATAGAATATTTATAAAAAAAAATAATTGTATCTGAAAATTAGTCTTTAGTAGTAACAAATATGGACTGTAAGTGAGAGTGTTACTTAAAGTGAATATGAAAGGATGTACAGTAGGAATCACCCAGCAGTCTTTGGAGACCACCAGTGGTCCCAGTGTCAACAGTTGAAAAACAAAACACTGCCATAAATGGTATATAAAAGTAGCCATCAGATTCCAGAGCAAACATACAGTATTTACATGTAGTCTTTCAATACAATACTTGTGTGGTAATATGCATTGTTCAGCAGAGGTGTGATCAGCTCAAAAACACCATTATAATAGCACAAGCTATTGCACAAAACAACAACTGTTCCATTGAATTAAATAAAGATAATAGAACAGGCAATGGTGATATCTCATTAAAGTAATATGGGTGGGCATAGTAAAAGTAATTAAAAACATTGTAAGCATAATATAATCAGTCATGCATGACCTTTGCATTTTAAATGCATGTCACCTTCACCCTCAAAACCAATGAAAAGCAAGCAGGTCAATAGAAATCAAATAGGAACTAATTTATTCCGTGTTTTATGGTATCTCAATCAACATCAGAAATCTGAGCGGTAATTGTTATTCTGGTATTGACACAGGAAGCACATTTAAATGATAACAAGTAGTCATTGGTGTCACTTTCAAGTTGAATTGTTCCCAATGGTCGGCCTCAGTAAGCGTTCACATTTAAAGGTCAGTCACAGGCAAACTATGAACAACTGTAGCATTTATTAGGACAGGTTCAACAGTCACGAAGCTGCCATCATCTGCTCATCTTGATAATGAGTTTGAAGTATTAGTTCAGCAAAACAAAGCGGAACATACAGAATGAACCTTCCAGTCTGCACCTGATTCCTCTCATTAGTGGCACAAAATGAAAGTAATTTTTTAAAACACTGGAGTAACCACTGAATTCAGCTTGGTCCTAGTCTGCCCATTTTCATACGGTATATGAACTTGTTTGATCCCACGCTTTCTTTCATGCTTAGAATAGCCGTATGTCTATCCCAATCTATTTCGAAATCCCTTTCTGTATTAGCCTCTTCCTCACATTCCTCTAGGTCTGACACCCTTCAACTGCATTACCTCTAGTCCAAGCATCTTTCTTTCTCTGAAATATACTTCTGTCCTGTATCCCCCACGCTCTTCTCTTAGTCACGCTGTAGATCAGGCCTGCATAACACGCGGCCCGCGGGCCGCCTGCACTCATTGTGCGGCCCGCGGTGGCTTTCCCCGTCCTCCTCCCCCCCGAGCCTGCTTTCCCCCCCCCGAGCCCGCTTTCACCCCCCCCCCCCCGAGCCCGCTTTCACCCCCCCCCCCCGAGCCCGCTTTCACCCCCCCCCGAGCCCGCTTTCACCCCCCCCCCCGAGCCCGCTTTCACCCCCCCCCCCGAGCCCGCTTTCACCCCCCCCCCCCCCCGAGCCCGCTTTCACCCCCCCCCCGAGCCCGCTTTCACCCCCCCCCCCCCGAGCCCGCTTTCACCCCCCCCCCCCCCCCCGAGCCCGCTTTCACCCCCCCCGAGCCCGCTTTCACCCCCCCCCGAGCCCGCTTTCACCCCCCCCCCGAGCCCGCTTTCACCCCCCCCCCCGAGCCCGCTTTCACCCCCCCCCCCCGAGCCCGCTTTCACCCCCCCCCCCGAGCCCGCTTTCACCCCCGCCCCCCCGAGCCCGCTTTCACCGCGCCCGGGAGCCCGCTCTCCCCCCGCTCCTGCTCCCCCTCGAGCCTGCGCCTGCTCTCAGGACTGCACGCTCTATGCGTGTGGCACTTCCTGTGCCCGCTGCTTGCAAGCGTGCTGTCCTGCCTGCTCTGCCGCCGTAAGGTGAGGTGCTGGGGAGGGGGGAGGTGAGGTGCAAGGGGGGGGGGGGTCATTGGAGGTGCCAGGGGGGGGTCATTGGAGGTGCAGGGGGTGTGATTGGAGGTGCAGGGGGTGTGATTGGAGGTGCAGGGGGTGTGATTGGAGGTGCAGGGGGGAGAGGGATGTGAGGTGCAGGGGGGAGAGGGATGTGTGTGGTGTGCAGGGGGTTATTGTGTGTTTGATGTGGATGGGGAGTATTATGTGTGTGGGTGAGGGGGAGAGATGGGGGTATGAGAGATAGATGGGGAGTATCGCAAAGGTTGATAGTGAGGGGTTCTGGTGGAGATATGAGGATGAGGATGTGAGATGCTGGTGGAGATATGATGTGCAGGAGGAGGGAGGATGATGATGTGCAGGAGGAGGGAGGATGATGATGTGCAGGAGGAGGGAGGATGATGATGTGCAGGATGAGGGAGGATGATGATGTGCAGGATGAGGATGAGGATGTGCAGGATGAGGATGAGGATGAGGAGGATGAGGAGGATGATGTGATGTGATTATTTTACCTGTGCGGCCCAAATTATTTTTCCTTGGAGCAGTTCGGCCCTTCTCACGTTACGAGTTGTGCAGGCCTGCTGTAGATATTGAGATCCTTTAGTCTTTCCAAATAAGTTCTATGATCTTTCTAGGTGCACCATTTTAGTAGCCCTTCTTTGCAAAAAAACCCTCTAATTTATTATATGGTTTCCAGAACTAAACACAATACGCTCGGTAATTTTTTTACCAATGACCTGTAAAGTGGATCACTACCTGTCTCTTTCTACTGCCAATATATCTCACAATACCAGCCAGCATCCCGAGGAGGTGTGTGTGTGTGTGTGTGTGTGTGTGTATTGCACTCAAACAAGATGAATCAACATTAAATAATAAACGGCCATACACTTATCAAAGAGTGTTGAGGATATCTACATGAAATTGTACATGAACGCAGGGCATGATCCAGCAAAGGACAAGCACGAAGACAGCACCAATGATGTACCATGCGTCCTTCCAGAAAACGTGGCAAAAGCAATAACATTAAATGTTACTTTTATGTCTGAAGCACTTATTCCCATGACCTGTTATTTATATTATTTATTATTTATATGATTACCACGTGTATTACTACTGTGAAGCGCTATGTACATTTATGGCGCTATATAAATAAAGACATACAATACAATACAAATCCATGGAGAATGGGAAAGCTGCCAGGGAAGTTGGAATTACAATTGAAATCTTGAAAGAAACTGGGGAAGAAGTAGAAATTGATTAGGATCTACCACTCATTTTAGGTTTGGTAGATTACTGTGAAGGTCTAGCCTGCAGTACCCATGAACATCCATGGGACTGCTGCTGCTCTTGCTCCAGACTCTGAAACCGGACACCTTTGCACCTGTCCCATGCCTCCAGCCAGACCTATATAAACCTCCCTTTCCTGTTCCTCCCTTGCCTGTTTATACCGGTTCCTCCAGCACCTGCTAAGTTCCTGTAGTTGCTGCTGCTGCTGCTGCCTTTGCTATTGCCTTGTTCCTGTCTCCTCATTGACGAACTTTGCTTGTGACACTGACCACACTATCTGCCGCCTGCCTCCGACCTCTGTTTGTGACCCCGACCACGCTCCCTGCTGTTCCTGCCACTGAGATCCACTCCAGCCGTAGATCAACCCTTGACAGAATAAACAGGACCTACCATGGATTCCGCCGAAACAGACACGACCCAGGCTCAGCTGATTATTGACTTGTAACGTGCCATGGTTGGCTTCCAAGAACAGCAAGGACATGTTTACAACCGTCTTGGTCGCTTGGAAGAACGTGCTGCCTCCACAGAAGTTGACGTATGTGAACTGCGTACAGCTATAATCGCTGTGCCTGTTCAAAACACCGTGCATGTGCATATCGCACCCTGTGTGCCCCTTCCGGAAAGATTAGGGGAAAAAAACAATAATAATATTTCAGGGTTTCCTCAATCAATGCAGACTTCTATTTAAACTACAACCCACCATCTATAATACAGACAAAGCCAACGTTGGACTGATCATCGCCCTGCTGAAAGATGAGGCGCTTGCTTGGGTCTCCCCTATGTTAGGATAGGATAGTCCACTAGTAAGGGATCTGCTATGATTTAGATTTTTGATGACCCAAACCACGGTTCAACCGCTGGGGCAACTTTGAACAACCTTCATCAAGGAAGACGCTTGGCCGCTGAGTATGCCTTGGAGTTCCGCAGATGGGTTACTGATACAGAGTGGATACCACTTTCGTCAGGACCTCTCTGAGCAAATTAAAGATGAATTGGCCTGGCTGGTGCCACCAGAGGAGTTGAGGAATTTGTCAGTTTGTGCATTCAAATCGATCGAAGGTTTACTGAGAGGAGATTAAAGAGGCAGGGGTTCATGCCAAACAACCCCAGGTTAGAGATGCTAGCACCCCAAGACGTCCCAGGGAAACCGAGGTCGAGCTGATGCAAGTAAACACATTGCAAGGACCTCTCCTGGAGAAAGGAACAGACGCCGTTCAGATGACCTCGGTTTTTATTGCGCGAATGAGGGACACTATCTCGCCGATTGCCCAAATAAGTCCAGGGGGTCCTCTTTTCAGAGCCCTAGGAGAAATCAGCTGCATGCCATTTCCAAGATTGTTCTCTCTGCCTCTCAAAGTAAAAGTAACCTTTCCTCTCTACATCCATACCTCCTGATCCCTACTATAAAATCGAGGAGGGAAGACAGTTTTTCAACCACCATGATGGTCGACTCAGGGACAGAAGGGAATTTCATGGATATTGAATTTGGTAAGAGCCATTCGGTACCCTTTATTGCAAAGGAATTGCCAGAAAGGATGGAAGTCATTGACGGTTCTCCTTTGAGCACTGGACCTGTTACCCATGAAACAAGTAATTTAACAGTATTCATGGACCTCAATCATCAGGAGAAGATTTCATTTAGCCTTATTCCTTCACCTTTGTTTCTGGTGATTCTGGGAATTCCATGGCTCATGACCCACAACCCACTAATTGACTGGAAGACCAAGATACTCACTTTCCTTCAGAGCATTGCCAGATAGCCTGCCTACCCAAGACGCCTACACCAGAGTGTATGGGAATACATAAGATTGTTTGTTCTCAAGAAAGTCTACTGCCAACTGCATACTCAGAGTTTTTGGATGTGTGTGACAAGAAGAACGTGGATATGCTTCCCCACATCATTGCTACAACTGCCCCATTGAACTATTACCGGGTGCTGCCATTCCTTTCGGGAGAATCTATTCCCTCTCAGAACCAGAATTGAAGGTTCTCAATGACTACCTGCAGGAGAACCTGTCGAAGGGGTTCATCTGACCCTCTACATCCCCGGCACGTGCTGCTCTCTTCTTCGTGGGAAAGAAAGACGGTTCCCTACGTCTTTGTATTGACATTGACTATCGGGAACTAAAGATCACAGTGAAGAACAAGTATCCGTTACCTCTGATTCCCGAACTTTTGGAAAAAATTCAGTCAGCCAAGATCTTCACCAAATTAGATCTCCGAGGGGCGTATCATTTGGTCCGCATCTGACCAGATGACGAGTGGAAAACAACTTTCCGAGTCCGTTATGGGCACTATGAATACCTGGTGATGCTTTTTGGACTCTGTAATGCCCCTGCTACTTTCCAGCAGTTAATGATGTTCTCCGAGAGTTACTGGACCAATTCATAGTGGCATACATGGATGATAACCTAGTCTTTTCAGATAACATCATGGATCATCAGAAACATGTCCAGGATTGTCCTAGAACATCATCGAAAGCACAAATTATACATTCAAATTAGAAAAAATTGATTTTGAAAAAAACAGCATGCAATTTCTTGGTTATGTCATCTACCCTGAGGGTTTGAGTATGGACCAAGGCAAGATTCAAGCCGTGGTGGAATGGCCAATTCCTCGAAATGAGAAGGACATTTAGAGATTTGTGGGCTTTGCTAACTTCTATAGACGTTTTATTAAAAATTTCTCTGGCATTATTGCCCCAATCACCCGACACACACGTAAAGAGTTCCCCTTCAAATGGTCTCCTGAGGCAGATGCGACATTTGAACAGTTGAAGTCACTTTTCACATCTGCCCCTATCCTCATTCATCTGAATCCAGAACTATAATTTGTCATGGAAGGAAGTGGACGCATCCGACTCAGCTGTGCCATTCTTTCACAAAGAATTGGACCCAAGATACTCCTTCATCCATGAGCTTTCTATTCGTACTAAACGTCAACAGCTGAAAGAAATTATGACATCGGAAACAAGGAACTTTTGGTGATAAAAGCCGCATTCTCAGAATGGAGACATTTACTTGAGGGGGGCAATCACTCGGTTACCATCTTTATGGATCACAGGAACTTAGAAATTAATTTGATCTGCAAAGAGACTATCTGCGTGACAAGACAGGTGGGTTCTATTCTTCACAAGATTTCAGTTCCATATCTCTTAGCGCCCCAGCTCCAAGAATGGGAAGGCTGACACCTGGTCACAGTTATTGCCTAATCCTTGTTCAGATAAAGAGCTGGAAGAAACTATTCTACCAAAGAAAAAATTTCTGGGCGTTACATTTTCCGCCGATCTCCTCACACGAATTAAGGGAGCCTACTCAAACGACTCTTTTCTTAATAAACCTCCACTGGAAGCTGAACTATTTCTACGTGACGGTCTGTGGAACTGTAAGGATCATCTGTTGGTCCCTAAGGAGGCAAGATTAGAAGTGCTCCAATTAATGCATGACTCCCGACCCACTGGTCACCCAGGTGTCTCAAGACACAGGCGCTCTTTTTGGTGGCCCAAATTATCCCAAGATGTTAAAGACTATGTTCTCTCCTGTGAGACTGTGCTAGAACAAAGACTCCTCAAGCATCCCCTGTGGGTTTGCTGCAGCCTCTTCCGATTCCTACTCGTCCTTGGGGATCCACATACAGATGCAGCAACGAGTATTAGAACTCTGCCTGGGTAGATTCTGGATAAATGGAAAGATCCAGCGCCCCACGGATTTTAAAAGTTCAATTTTATTGCGCCATACACAACGACCGTTTCGACCTTAGTAGGTCTTTCTCATGTGCAAAAGGCATAATGCCAAAGACAAAAACAGGAGTATATATACCCCCTATAATCATATAAAAAAGTGATAAACATAAAACACCTGAACCATTAGCAATCATATAGCATAAACACTTAATGTTAAACACATGAAAAAGTCTTATCTTAAGGCTCCCGATTGGCTGCACCATCTTTCTTTTCTTTATGCTGATATCCCCACTGCTGTCGTGAATCTCCATTAAAATTGCTGATTCCGGAAGTATGTAACGCGCATGCGCGGTTGCGCGGTCATGCGTTCCACACGTCCCTTCTTGCGTTCCAGTGGCGTCATTCCTTATCCGGTTCTTTATTGTTGATCCATGACGTCACGCGCATGCGCGAGCGTGCGTTTCACGCATCCATTACTGCGTTCCAGCGACATCAATCCTCTTCCGGTTTAGGTACTTCTGCCGAAGTAACGCGAGATTACGGTAGATTCGGGGCAGTCTCACAGTAAATGCTTCAATGTTGCCGCAACATTTCTGTGAGATTCTTAATGGCCCATAGGATTAACACATCAGGGAGTCCCTGCAAACTGAATGGGACTGCAGAGACCCCATGCTGTGTTAATCCGATGGGCCATTAAGAATTTTACAGAAATGTTGAGGCATTTACTGTGAGACTGCCCCAGAATCTCCCAGGAATTTCTCAGGTAAGAGTTCTAATACTAGTAGCTGCATCAGTAAATGGATTTTATTGTTGACCTAATCAGATAAAGTGGACATACCATCCTTGGAGTAGTGGATTGTCTTACAAAAATGACTCACTTCATTGCTCCCTTCAGCAGACCAGACAGCCAAGTTCATCTTGAAAGAGGTATTCTGTCTTCACAGGGCTCCAGATGAAATCATATTTGATAGAGGGTGCAATTCATTTCAAGATTTTGGAGGAACTTTTATTCTCCTCTAGGAATTAATTTAAATGTATCGTCTAGCTATCATCCACAATTCAATAGCCAGACTAAAATGACCAAATCAGACCTTGGAACAATACTTACGCTGTTTTGTTTGCCATCTCCAGGATGACTGGATGGACTTTCTACCTCTAGCTGAGATTTCGTACAATAACTCACATAATTCCTCAACACAGAAGAGTCCTTCTCAAATTTTGGATTTCATCCAACTTTTATTCCTCGTCTTCCATTTTCTGGCCCTCTGTCACCTTAAACTCAAAATGGCTAAAACAGAGCTCCTCATACTTCCTCCCAAACCTGGCCCTACTACCTCCTTCCACATTACTGTTGGAACTACCATCATTCACCCAGTAGCCCAAGCACGCTGCCTAGGGGTCACACTCGACTCCTCTCTCACATTCACCCCTCACATTCAAAACATTTCTAAAACTTGTCGCTTTTTCCTCCGCAATATAACAAAGATACGCCCTTTCCTCTGTTGTTCGACTGCTAAAACTCTGACTCAGGCCCTCATTCTCTCCCGTCTTGATTACTGGAACCTCCTGCTGTCCGGCCTTCCTGCCTCTCACATGTCTCCCCTACAATCTATCTTAAATGCTGCTACCAGAATCACGCTACTCTTTCCTAGATCTGTCTCAGCATCTCCCCTCATGAAATCCCTCTCCTGGCTTCCGATCAAATCCCGCATCTCACACTCCATTCTTCTCCTCACTTTTAAAGCTTTACACTCTTCTGCCCCTCCTTACACCTCAGCCCTAATTTCTCGCTATGCACCATCCCGACTCTTGCGTTCTGCTCAAGGATGTCTTCTTTCTACCCCCTCTGTATCTAAAGCCCTCTCCCATCGTAAACCTTTCTCACTGACTGCCCCACACCTCTAGAATGCCCTTCCCCTCAATACCTGACTTGCACCCTCTCTATCCACCTTTAAGACCCACCTTAAGACACACTTGCTTAAAGAAGCATATGAATAGCACTGTAGATATTCTGAACACATGATACATATAGCTTGGCCCCCTGCAGACGCACTTACCAGAACTCCCTCCTACTGTCTCTGTACGTTCTCCCTACCTACCAATTAGACTGTAAGCTCCTCGGGGCAGGACTCCTCTTCCTTAATGTTACTTTAATGTCTAAAGCACTTATTCCCATGATCTGTTATTTATATTATCTGTTATTTATTTGATTACCACATGTATTACTACTGTGAAGCGCTATGTACATTAATGGCGCTATATAAATAAAGACATACAATACAATTCCGGCAGTTACAGAGATACTTGAGATGCTGCGAGACGTCCAGGAGACCCTCAAAGAGACACTTCATGAGGCTCAAGTACGATACAAAAAAGCAGCAGACCAACACTGCAGACCCTCACCAAAGTTTCACGTTGGGGATAAAGTCTGACTGTCAACCAGAAATCTACGATTAAAGGTTCCAACCATTAAATTGGGACAAAAATACATTGAGCCATTCAGCATTTTAGCACTGATAAATCCAGTGTCCTTTAAATTAGAACTTCCAGAGGCCATGAAAATACAGTTTTTCACATTTCCCTGTTGAAACCATTCCGTGAGAATCTGTTTCCTGGACGGAGCCTTCCTCCTCCTGATCCTAGATTTTCCTGGAGATTACTAATCCAGATGCGGAGTGTTTCTACAGATTCATGCCACTGTTGTAGTCAGTATGAAAGATGCCCCAGGAAGTGAAAATTTCTTTGGAAGGATTCCCTCCTTCCTCCCTTCCAAACGATCAGAAAAAGAAGTTCCGTCTTCTAATGCAGGGGTGCGCAGACCGGGGGGGGGGGGCACAACATTTTCTTGGGGATTTTGTTGTCTTTCCTACAAAGGCTCTGTCCAAAGGGCCAATACCTACAGGGTAAAAAAACATTGAGCCCTCTTAAAGCTTCCCTTACTCTCTTCCAATCAGAAACTGCTTCAACCTCTGAAGCTTGATAAGATGCCGCTGAAAGATCTGGGGATGCCTGAGACCTGGACCTTTTATGCAGTTTTCTGCAGTCATCCTTAAGAAGCAATCCAGTCAATAAACTGTGTTTGTTTTTTTAATCAAATCAGTTCTGTAGTATTAGATAATAGAGAATTTTTTTTAGTTTGATTTTAAAGCAGCAATTTAAGCAATATCCTACGTGTGTGTTTTTTTTTAAATAAATCAGTTCTGTACTATGAGAAAATACTTGTAGCTGTAACCCTGTTTGCCCCACCCAATCTCACATACGGTCTATATTGGGGAAAGCTGCTCTGGTTACTCATGATAGTGTGGTGCATACCTGCTGGTAACAGGGGGCCCCCTCGAGTCTCCCGCATGGTGTTATAGGGGAAGTCAGGACAGGCTTCTGGGGTTTTGCCCGAATCGTACTCACGGTGACAGCGCCTCCATCTCTTGCAGCCGCCAGATGTGTGGGGAGAAATCTCTGCAGAGGAACTCTCTCTTCTCCTCCCTGATAGATTTCAGTCTCAGGCCAGGAGAACGTAGAAACAGTTGATCTTTATTCAGTCTCCCTCTCTGAATCACAGCAGTGCACAGCTTACACTGAATACCTTCTTATCACTCAGGTCTTCACCTTTAGGATGTCCCTGGACCTTAACTCCCGGCCACCATGAGCAGTCCTTGCTCTTCCCTTAGCCCCTGATGGAATAAGAGGAAATGGTTTCCCTCTGCTCCCCTAAGGGAGGGCCTCAAACTGCCAGAGCCCTGACAGCTTGGTTAGGGTAAACCGGTCTCTTTCAGTGGTAGAGATAACTACCTAAATTGAGGAAGTGCAGCTCCTTAAGTCCGTTCCAGTAAAAAACAGCCCCCTGTCTCTAATTGAACAGCAGGCCTGATTGCACTACCTTCTCTGACTCACTGAGCTGCAAGGTGTGGGGGAAAACCACGATTACTCCTGGCAAACCTACCCTTACTAGGAATTGCTGCCAGGAGGAGGGCAGACTTATAGCCCAAAACCAGCCAAGGCTACATAGCATTTAAAAAAAATGTTTTAAAGACATTTTTAATGTTTCTAATGTAGGAAGCATTTCCAAAGTGACAGCCCCTTCTGATAGGCTCTGGCTCGAGCCCTGCCCTCTCTCTAGCAATGCACCAATTGTATCTAGTAACTGCTCAGTCACATAATATTGCTGGCAAAATTAGATGTGTGAGGCCAAGGACCATACAGAATAAACAAAATAATGCAATATGTATGACTGGATACTCCAAAGACGAATCCTGGATAATATAGTGCTCAAATGAGGACAGGTACTAGGTGTGGCCTCCTGGTTGGTTAACCAACAAATGATAATGCAATGAAAATGTGGTACACAATATGTCCAGGAACCATAGCAATAGAAACACCAAAATAAGTACCTGATGTCCATAGATAAGTGCAAAAGAATAAGTGAGGCGCTCCTTTAAGAGGACAATAAAGTGATATTAAAAATGTACAATTAAACTTATAAAGGTGCTCATCTGTATAAAGGTATAGTAATAAGATATAGTGAACGTCGCAGCTCAACCCTATAAAGAGAAGATCCAAATTCTTCTGACGTTGATTGTAGAAAGTAGCTTTTGGGTAGCGCAGATTTCACCATATGTGGAAAAAATAATAATAATAATAATAATATAGTGTAGTAATTTCTACATAAATGACAACTAGGTATTCATAGAAATGGGGACTCACACTTTCCCAATTTGGTATCCCTCTGTCACACCGAGGGAAATCCTGCTGAGACCAGTTGCCTTCTACTAGTGGGAAGAACCTAGACCACATTGATATACCCACTGCTGATACCAAATTGGGAAAATGTGAGTCCCCATTTCTATGAATACCTAGTTGTCATTTATGTAGAAATTACTACACTATATTATTATTATTTTTTCCACATATGGTGAAATCTGCGCTCCCCAAAAGCTACTGTCCATAGATAAGGCCAGAAGTACAAGTAGCAAGCAAAACACTCACTGTTGTGCTGCAACATCCCAGTCTTCCAATGCTCCAGATATTCAGAGTGTAGAATGCAAGATGAAAGTATTGGAGAAAGTAACAGAGCACTACTAGGAGTATCCAAAATTGAACAAACGCGTTGGTGGTGCAATACCATTATTTATTGGTTATAAGACAAAAAATGGGCAGTGGTATTGCCCCACCAACGCATTTGTTCAATTTTGGATAATCCTAGTAGTGCTCTGTTACTTTCTCCAATACTTTCAACTTACATAATATTGATGGACTACTTTGTCCACAATGCTGTGCAAGAACTGAATTAAATAATCCTGAGCAAGCGATCGATTACAGGAGAACGAATCGATCTGCAGCTTAGCTAATCACTTGTCAGTGTGCAGATTGCATTGATGCACATATTGAATGGGAAAAATATATATATTTTTAAAAACGACAGCTTGAACTGCAGCTTTAATATACTGAGTATCCTTTCATTCCTATAGCAGGTTTTAGCTCACCTCCCCAGGAGTGCAAGATCTTTGCAAAACCTTCCTGTTTGTAATCATTTGTTGCCAATGCTCCCAGCAGTATGGGCTGTAAACTGTAACAATAGGCAATATTACAAGGATACACTGTAGCTGCTGAGTTACACTGACTGAAGAATTGATTGAAACTGAAAAGGTGGCCATTACGTGAACCCAGGGAAGCAGACTCTTTGCTGATTGATCATGGAAGAAAACTAATCGATCAGCAGCTTAGGTAATTAGTTTTCAATAAAGGGAATTAAATGCTACATATTAAAACAATTTTTTTTAAAGTGCCGTGCGGAATGCTTCTTTAATGCTTTTAATCGTCTTAATAATAGTGGATTTCTAAAGAGATAATGGGGAAAGGCAGGTTTACACACCTGTCACATGTAGTGTGCTCAAAAATTGTATTTCTATTTGCTATACACAATACGGTGGAGGGTTGTCGTCACTTTTTTATTCATCATAACTTATTGTGTGTCTGGTTGTAGCCACTGCCAACTACACATTGTAAAGCAAATAATCAACCTCGCACTGATGAGACCCAAAAGGTCAAAACAGCTGTCTGTGAGTAGGTTTACTGGCTGCGCACTTCTTTACCCCAGGCTGTGCAGAAAAGCTGTGTAATACGGCAGGCAAATGCTTAAGGGTAGGGTGACCAGATTTTCAAAATGAAAACCCGGGACACAAAAAAAAATTATTTATAAAACAATGTACATCACGTCACGCCCCCTGTTGCCATGACAACAAAAACGCTAACGTCAGGCGGTGACATGTTGCTGTGACAATGTGGCATCACGTGATGCCTCGTCACCAGAATGCATCCCGTTGTCATGTCAACTTGATACCGCGTGACGTCACGGAGCGTCTCGTTGTTATGGCAATGTGCATTACGTGACGTCGTGCAGCCATGTTGACAGAATTTGGAGGGGAGGATACAGCCAAAGGCAAGATAAATATATAATAAAAAGATCTAAAAAAAAAATGTATCTCCGGGTTAAACTTCAATAGAAGGTGGCAACCCTGGCTGCAGTGTGTGTTTCTGTGTACAGAGGTGGGCCCTGAAGTGTGTGTTTCTGTATACAGAGGTGGGCCCTTCAGTGTGTGTTTCTGTATACAGAGTTGGGCCCTGCAGTGTGTGTTTCTATATACAAGAGGTGGGCCCTGAAGTGTGTGTTTCTGTATACAGAGGTGGGCCCTGCAGTGTGTGTTTCTGTATACAGAGGTGGGGCTGCAGTGTGTGTTTCTATATACAAGAGGTGGGCCCTGAAGTGTGTGTTTCTGTATACAGAGGTGGGCCCTGCAGTGTGTGTTTCTGTATACAGAGGTGGGGCTGCAGTGTGTGTTTCTATATACAGAGGTGGGGCTGCAGTGTGTGTTTCTATATACAGAGGTGGGCCCTGAAGTGTGTGTTTCTGTATACAGAGGTGGGCCCTGCAGTGTGTGTTTCTGTATACAGAGGTGGGGCTGCAGTGTGTGTTTCTATATACAGAGGTGGGCCCTGAAGTGTGTGTTTCTGTATACAGAGGTGGGCCCTGTAGTGTGTGTTTCTGTATACAGAGGTGGGGCTGCAGTGTGTGTTTGTGTGTATGAAGCAGCGGTGCGCAAACTGGGGGTCGCGAGGTTGCCTGCGGGGGGCGCGGTGTTTACAGAGGCCCCGTGCGCTTCACGAAGGCACTTAAATTAAGTGCCAGGGGAGATGCAGGGCCTCTGTAAACCTTTACTTACCTTGGCTCCGGCGGCTTCCTACACGCGTCAAATGACGCCGCAAGGTCGTGTGACGTCACGTTGCTATGGCAACGTGCCGTCATGACGCCAACGCAAGTAGTGGTGAGGAGGGGGCATGGGGGTGAGGGGACCGCCAGCAGAGGGGCGCAGGTAAAAAAAAAAGTTTGCGCCCCCCAGTATAGAGGATAGTGAAATCCTCTATAGGAAATAAATAAAACAAACCACTTTGCAGCCTGAAATCTGAAATGTACTTTCTAATCTCTACTGTACTTAATAAAAAATTAATACATTAATTAAAATGACATAAATAACTAAGACATTAAAATTAAATTTTAAAAATGAAGGCATTAATTCAAATTAAGACATTTTAAAAATGTTTAATATATTACAATTTGCAAACTAAATAGGGGAAATCGGGTTGTGTATTATAAATATATGTTGCTACTTACAGTACTTATCTCTGGTAGGAGGTGGATTAAGAAGATAGACTAGACCAGGGGTGCGCAAACTTTTTTTGTTTGGAGGAACCCTTGAAGTATTTAGAAAAATCTCGGGGAACCCCTATCTGGCTGCACATATTAGGCCGCGCTTATAGTGCTGGCGACAGACAGACTGGTCACGTCAAAACAAATGTATTGACACCGTCACGTGCACTTATAGTTGGAGCGACAGGACGACGACGGCTAAGTCGCAATCGCTGGAAGTCACGAATTTGATTTTTCCAGCGACCGCAGCATGACGTCAGCGTCACCGGCACTATAAGCGCGGCCTTAGGTTAATTTCACACCTCACGACCACCCTCTATTTCCCACCCTCTACCCATGAATTTCTCTCTCCCCTCTCTCAATCACTCTCCTCCCCCTCACGCCTCGCATGTATTTATCTCCCGTGTCTTACTCCCTCTTTTCCTCACTCGTCCCTACCTTCTGTCAATTACCCCACTCACTCAATCCCCCCACAAAATACATACCAAAAAAACCCATCCCGCAATACATAATTAAAATACCCGCCCCCGCCAATACATATTAAAAAGACCCGCGCTGCACAATACATTTTTTAAAGACCCAACCCCATACATATTTGAAAAAATTGTGCAGCACAGGTAAAATCAACATCGTCATCATCATCCTCATATATACTGCCCCCGCATCTCCCATCTCTCCCCCCCTGCATCTTCCATCTCTCCCCCCCTGCATCTCCCATCTCTCTCCCCCCTGCATCTCCCATCTCTCTCCCCCCTGCATCTCCCATCTCTCTCCCCCCTGCATCTCCCATCTCTCTCCCCCCTGCATCTCTCCCCCCCTGCATCTCTCCCATCTCTCCCCCCCTGCATCTCTCCCCTCCCTTGCATCTCTCCCCTCCCTTGCATCTCTCCCCTCCCTTGCATCTCTCCCCTCCCTTGCATCTCTCCCCTCCCCTGCATCTCCCATATCTCCCCTCTGCATCTCCCATCTAAGCCTCTTTATACCCTATGCCTACCTCAGGTGGCTGCGGGTTCAGCGGAAGCGTCAGACTGGGGCACGCACTCACAGGAAGTGGCGTGAGAAGCTGTGAGCGGGCTCGGGGGGGGGGGGGGGGAGAAAGAGCGAGCCAGGGACTGCAGGGGGGAGAGCGAGCCGGGTACCAGAGGGAGGGAGGGGAGCCGGGGAGCCTGGGTGCCGAAGGGAGGGCCAGAGTGCCAGGGGAGGGAAAGCCCAGGAGAGCTAAAGCCCCCCAGCACCCTCCACCAATCCCCTGCGGGCCCGGCATGTTCAGCCCTGGTATGCTGAAAATACTTACCGGCCGGGTTACCACATCCTCGCCGCGCACCACCCCCGCTTCGCTGCAGAGTGCAGACACACATCTAAAAAACGAGCCAGGAGAAAATCCGGGACAGGACCGAAAAAAACGGGACTGTCCCGGCAAAACCGGGACGTATGGTAACTCTACTTATGGGGGTCAATGTTAAAATGGACAAGAAGCAAAGAGCGACACTAGGAGTGCTCATTTGCATGTCATTACCCAGAATCCCTGGCTGCAGTGGGAGTATTGTATGCAAAAAGACAATGGTGAAAGGCAGGTCTGCAGACTTGTCAGAATGTGCCAGCAAGTGGTATGTTTTAATTGCTGTAAAAGGAAAAAGAACTCTGACATTTGTTGGGGAATTTCCTCTGCAGTTTTTTTTTTTTTTAAATGCATTCATGACACTTTTTGTGTAGCTGGATGGGAGTTTAGATACACAATTACCACAAACCAAATGTTGTATGTATGTATGTCTTTATTTGTAAAGCGCCAATAATGTACATGGCGCTTCACAGCAGAAATAGTTACAATCATAAATAAGATATAAATAACACATAGATAACACAAAGGGGAGAAGTGCTTCAGACACAAAAGTAACATCTAGGAAAAGGAGTCCCTGCTCCGAAGAGCTTACAAGCTAATTGGTTGATAGGACGAACGTACAGAGACAGTAGGAGGGAGTTCTGGTAAGTGCGTCTGCAAGGGGCCAAGGTTAATGTATGAGGTGTTAATTATCAGCCATCGAGCTACTCATATGCTTTCTTAAGCAAGTGTGTTTTAAGGCGGGTTTTAAAGGTGGATAGAACGGGTGCTAGTCGGATATTGCGGGGAAGGGCATTCCAGAGGTGTGGGGCAGTCAGTGAGAAGGGTTTAAGGCGGGAGAGGGCTTTGGATACAAAAGGGGTAGAGAGAAGACAAGTGTTTGATCTTGGTTTAGGCCTTGTAAGGCTTAACAGCAGGATCAGAGGCGGAAGCATCTATCTGCCTTACGTATCAGGAGAGGTTGCATTAGACACAGTAACCTGCAGTAGAAGAACTGAAAGACTGCAACAGGGTTTAAATACCTCAGCCAACACCACCTCAGGGTGGGTAAAAGCAGGGAGAAGGGAGAACCCACACAAGGGGATGACTGGCCCTGTAGGTGGCCTAGCAAATACCTGAATTATGTGTAGAAATAACTGCTATTCCAGCACAGCTTGCTGACTAGGTGTACGATGTGATGGCTGATGGACCACCCACAAAGATGCGCTCTGGCATAGTTTCAAGATGGTGGCTGAACAGCGTAGAAGGCGGGACCACCCAGGTAGACAGAACTTCCAAAGTGCTCTCCCGTCTACCACAGTTGGCGTCATCCATATGTTGTCAATCCTCTTCTCCCGGTGAGCACTTCTAGTTTACCGGTTTCGGGAGCATTGCAGGACTAGCAAAGGGTGGCGGGAAGGCGCGCCCGGCAAAGGGCGGCGTGAAATCAGGCCTGGCAAAGGGCGGCGTGAAGGAAGCCCGGTAGGAGACGAAAAACAAAGTAATTGATGTGCCCTGAGGTGGAAAGTAAAGCAAAAATGACTGTCAGATGATCCTCAAGGGGCGGTCTAATGCTGGAGAACAGGAAGTCTTTTTTGCTCTACCTTTGGCGGAACTAGAAGTGTTAATCCATTAGACGGGAGGAGTGCAGAGACCTCCTCTTTGGTCACACAGGGAAATGAGCTGAGGGTGGATGAGGTGTACAGAATGAGGCAAGTAGGGCATGTGGAGCCAGACTTGAAGAGATGTCATGTCTGATAGTCTCAAGCTTATCTGATTTTGCAGCAAAACATGCAATTTTATAAAATCAGTTCTGTAGTATTAGACTGCAATTTTATTTCATTATTTTCCCCAACTCGTAATGCAATTTTTAATGATATATTTTTAATGTACCCGATCATGTTTTGGTTGCTATAGCAATTTAGAGTGTTACATTGCTATACATTGTATACAAACGTATACATTGCAGCTGCAGCATTTCCCAGACTGAAGCAGTCAGAAAGTGGCCATTTAGATACCCACAGCAGGGTATTAGCCAATCGATCACAGGAGAAGGGATCGATCAGCAGCTTAGGTAATATATTACACATGTGTTACATACAGTAAAAAAAAAAATATATATTAACAGGATGAATACAGTTAATTAGTTAGCAAGATCTTTGGCCATGAAGGTGGAAGGGGTGCTGATTTAGTTGGGCAGAGACGGGAGTCAAAGGTGGCAAATAAGCATTAAGAATTAGTGGACAGAGCTAGCATGAGAAGAAAAGCAATGTAGGTTTGCAGTTGTAGTAGTTTGCGGGAGGACTTTTGATGGTAGCAGGTAAAGTTCCTGTACAATGGTTGTGCCTTAAATTGTTGGATGTGATGTGTGGTGGCAGGACCGTTTTTACTAAGGCCGCGGATATAGTAGGCTTGCGCTCAACGGAGTGTATTTCTATGTTCTGGTAACGATGTTCAAAGGATAAATATAAAAAATATGAAAAAAAAAAAAAAAAGAAACATTCTGGTTGCTCAAACTCATTTAAAACACTGAATGATGTTAAACTACAATAACAAATATATTTGTTATTGTGCCATAAACAGTTCAATGTACTTGCAAATAATGTGTGAGGAGGTTTCTGTGACCAGTGTGCCTGTCTTCCAAGTGAACAAACTGATGTCTTAACAATTGTTCAATTGCTTTCAATACATTACACTTGTCCCTTAGACAAATGTAACTGGTTTTCCACCTGTCTAGTCAGGTGAATCAGTCACTGCTGATGTACTTCCTCAGACCTGGCTATGCCCTCTGAGAAGGAGAACCCAAATCTCCCAATGTGCAAAGCCCTTCAAAGCTGCTATCCTATTAGGTCATGTCACTGCCTGAATATAAAAAAAAGTTACATGAAACATCTGGGATTTGTTTCCATTGCAGAAAGTTAACTACTAATCAGCATCTCAATTTGCTTTTAAACGCAGTTACCATTGATGTATGTCATATAAAACACAATGATGTCACTAAACCTGCCAGTTTTTAGCATGATGTCACTAGTCTGAATATTGGGGTTAAACACTAGGCCAGCCAGTAACTGTGCACAGAAGAACATTTTTTGGGTGGGTGTGGAGGGGGGTGTTCTAATAAAAGTAGAAATTGTGTTAATTTACAATTTGCCAATAGGATTCTTCAATTTCTGTGTCAAAAAGAATATGTGGGGTTGACATAAAATAAGACTCTACACCATAACTGTATGTACACGCGCGTGTGGTGTGCCTAAATGTATAATATACTCATATGTATTGTATGCACAGTGCAATATATATCACTGTGCATACAAGACATATGACATATACAGTATGAGTATATTATAAACACAGATGCAGTGGCCGGTATTCGAACACTTCACGCGGTGTATACCTCGGAATACCCACGTCATGGCGCAGAATTTCTTCCAACCGTACCGCCTTAAGACGCAAGTGCAGGAAATGGCATTTTAGTGTTCTGGTTTTTAAACACCTGAAATTGACACAGTAGCAAAGTACTGTACACATTACAAGTCATTCATTTCTGCCACGGTAACGTGAAGAATTGCACCCAAAGAAACAGAATCCATGAAATTCAAACAAATCAACCGTGATAAACACGTGTGTCTGGTGTGATTGGCGGTGTGATTGCCGCGTGGAGTACAGCAGCGCACACGAAAACGGCTCTGTGAACTTTTCGAATAATGACCGCTGCATCTGTATACAACCAACCTCATCCCTCCCCCTCACACCCCCCCACCCATATCTCTCTCCTTTAATACATTATGTCACCAATTCTTTCCGCCTCTCTCCCCTTACCCAGCATTTTTACATTCTTCTCCTCCTCCTCCGCCTCATGTGCCAACTGACTTCCTCTCTTTTTTTTGTCTGCTTTCTGTGTAAACTTTGTAGCTATCTGACACATACCAGGCTATGTGCATTCAAATGTCACGTGTTTGATACATAGCTTACCAGGTAAAAAACATCCAACCCAACGATCCGAGCAGCACACCCTTTTGGAGTGTTTGAGAGAACCCAAACAGGACAGTTCTCCTCATTTTGATATATAAAGTATTCCTTCCAAGTTTGGTTGCTCTAGGTCATATACTTTGGACGTGCATAATGCGACACACAGACAGACATTCTGTTATATACAGTAGACTAGCTTAAAGTATCCGATGTTGCTCGGTAATTTCAAGAAATCATTCCCCCTCCTCCCCCCTGCTCTCTCCCCCCTCATTTCTCCTCTAACACCTTCTGAAGTCCCCAATTCTTTCCGTCTCTGCTTCGCCAGCATTCTTACTTTTCTTATTTACTCCGCACGTGCCAACTGACTTCCTCTCTCTGTCTGCTTTCTGTGTAAACTTCATAGCCACCTGACTCCCATTAGGATGTCACCAGTACAATGTCACATGCCAGATATATAGCATCCCAGGTACAAGACCCAGTGGCTGACTTGCTTAGAGAAATTTTAATAACTCAGGAACCATCACGCTAAATGTGGTCACGATATCATAAGAGGTGTCCAAATGCATAGCGAACAGACAAATAACTTTCCAAAACATATAGTAGATGTAGTCCCACATAGAACCCAACGTTCCTAGCAGGCCCCCGTTACCCCTTTGTAGTGTTCGAGAGGATCCAGACCATGACAGTTCACCTTATTTTGATACATAAAGTAATCTTTCCAAATTTGGTTGTGCTAGGTCTTATAGTTTGGGAGTGCATAATGAGACACGCGCACACACAAACATTCTGATAGATATGTATGTGTGTGTGTGTGTATATATGTAAACATTTTTTTTAAGCCAAATATATGTCACTGCAGCTTTAACATGGTGGCTCACTTTTTCTGTTGGCTTCTAGAATGTTTCTAGCTGTGCAGTGATAACGTTATACCCATTTATAGCCATATTGTTTAATATATTAAAAAATAATAATAATTGGACCCAATTATCAAAACAACCCTCTTAAGGTAAACAGCCAGGAAGGTATTAACTACCCCCAAAGTAGTGTCAGACCACTAGTGGCTCTTATCTCAGCTTCAGATTCCTAAGGTTAGGGAACTCACAAGAATTTTGAATGTCAAACTAAAGCCTCACAGCCGTGTAAGGCCACGTTTATAGGCCGGCGATGCGACCGATGACATCACCCATCGCCTTTGGCGAAAGTTGCACTTTAGTTTGGAGCGATGTCGCTAGCGACAAGGCCAGTGATGTCACGAAGGGTGTGGGCAGTGTGCAATAGGCGCTCTGTGATTGGTGTAGAGACAGTCACGTGGCGACTGTCTCTCCCAAAATCAAATTGCAATGGCTTCCAAATTTTTTGTAGCTTTGTCGCGCTTACTTTAAGTGCATGCAACGGATTCTATGTATTTGCTTTGGCGCGACATCGCGTCGCCGGGCACTATAAGCACAGTCAAAGCATCAAAGCAAAAATGGGGAACAAAAGGTGCACCAGATGTATCAGGGAATACAAATTAGTTATCAATGGGGTTTTTCTTCCTAGTTGCACCACTTTTGCCTTGATACATACCTTAGACCCTACAGTTATGGGTCTAACTTCAGTTTGTGACTAACCCCCTCCAGCTGTCTGATAAATGTGATCAGGCTGAAATGTATATTAATATTGGAGACCTTGCTCCTTTTTTAGTTGTGCGGGACAAACATTAAGTAATCTTACAGAAGAAATTAATGTGCCCCCTGTAAAAACCTGAGGGGTGTATATGCTCCTCTTATCTCTAGGACAATACGACAAAAGTGTTCCCCCCGTCTACATAATAGGAGGTGAAAGGTGTCAAAGGACAGGTGTGTGCCCCTTCAAACTTTGGACAAAAGATGAAAGTTGTGTAGAGGTGAAGTTTGCATATCTGTGAAAGTTGTGTGTTCACCTTTGCTGTTTGGGATAATAATAAAAATAACTTAAAAGTGTGCGTGCACCCTGCGGAGCATTATCTGTGTGGCATGTGCTCTATCCTGGGCAGTGAGGGAAAGAGGTGTCTGGTCTCTGGAGCAAGTGGTTAAAGCTGCAGTTCAGTCTTTTTTTTTTAATTTATTTTTTTACTTTAATAGCTTCATGTGTGCAATCTCTATTTACCTAAAGAACTGTATAGCTGTCAGTCAATCCGTTCTCCATGTATTAATCGGCGAAATTTTTGTGACATATTAAAAGCTGGCATTTGTTTATAATTTGCCTCCGGCAGTCAGTGGAAGACTCATGAATATTCATGAGTCTCCCAGTGACGTGTGCTCGCTCCCGATCTGCCGCTGTGTGGTGCCCCCTTCTGCCCGATCCCTGTGGCTGTCAGCCTGCGCGAGATGGAGGGGGCTTGTGACGCCAGTGGGGAGGGGGGAGCGGGAGATGTGTCCCCTTCTGCTCCGATCCATGTGCCTGCCTCCCTGCCCGCGCGCGCGGGAGATGCAGGGGGGTTGCGCTGCCCCCGTGGGGGGTGGGGAAGGGAAGGGGGAGCGGGAGATGTGTCCCCTTCTGCTCCGATCCCTGTGC